>NC_135216.1:27172327-27472327 GCF_052324685.1 Brachyhypopomus gauderio
ACTCTGGATCCGTATCGGGGTCCACTCAGGTACAGGTGCACCTGGAATACCACTCTGGATCCGTATCGGGGTCCACTCAGGTACAGGTGCACCTGGAATACCACTCTGGATCCGTATCGGGGTCCACTCAGGTACAGGTGCACCTGGAATACCACTCTGGATCCGTATCGGGGTCCACTCAGGTACAGGTGCACCTGGAATACCACTCTGGATCCGTATCGGGGTCCACTCAGGTACTTGTGCACCTGGAATACCACTCTGGATCCGTATCGGGGTCCACTCAGGTACATGTGCACCTGGAATACCACTCTGGATCCGTATCGGGGTCCACTCAGGTACAGGTGCACCTGGAATACCACTCTGGATCCGTATCGGGGTCCACTCAGGTACATGTGCACCTGGAATACCACTCTGGATCCGTATCGGGGTCCACTCAGGTACATGTGCACCTGGAATACCACTCTGGATCCGTATCGGGGTCCACTCAGGTACATGTGCACCTGGAATACCACTCTGGATCCGTATCGGGGTCCACTCAGGTACATGTGCACCTGGAATACCACTCTGGATCCGTATCGGGGTCCACTCAGGTACATGTGCACCTGGAATACCACTCTGGATCCGTATCGGGGTCCACTCAGGTACATGTGCACCTGGAATACCACTCTGGATCCGTATCGGGGTCCACTCAGGTACATGTGCACCTGGAATACCACTCTGGATCCGTATCGGGGTCCACTCAGGTACATGTGCACCTGGAATACCACTCTGGATCCGTATCGGGGTCCACTCAGGTACTTGTGCACCTGGAATACCACTCTGGATCCGTATCGGGGTCCACTCAGGTACATGTGCACCTGGAATACCACTCTGGATCCGTATCGGGGTCCACTCAGGTACAGGTGCACCTGGAATACCACTCTGGATCCGTATCGGGGTCCACTCAGGTACAGGTGCACCTGGAATACCACTCTGGATCCGTATCGGGGTCCACTCAGGTACAGGTGCACCTGGAATACCACTCTGGATCCGTATCGGGGTCCACTCAGGTACAGGTGCACCTGGAATACCACTCTGGATCCGTATCGGGGTCCACTCAGGTACTTGTGCACCTGGAATACCACTCTGGATCCGTATCGGGGTCCACTCAGGTACATGTGCACCTGGAATACCACTCTGGATCCGTATCGGGGTCCACTCAGGTACAGGTGCACCTGGAATACCACTCTGGATCCGTATCGGGGTCCACTCAGGTACATGTGCACCTGGAATACCACTCTGGATCCGTATCGGGGTCCACTCAGGTACAGGTGCACCTGGAATACCACTCTGGATCCGTATCGGGGTCCACTCAGGTACAGGTGCACCTGGAATACCACTCTGGATCCGTATCGGGGTCCACTCAGGTACAGGTGCACCTGGAATACCACTCTGGATCCGTATCGGGGTCCACTCAGGTACTTGTGCACCTGGAATACCACTCTGGATCCGTATTGGGGTCCACTCAGGTACATGTGCACCTGGAATACCACTCTGGATCCGTATCGGGGTCCACTCAGGTACAGGTGCACCTGGAATACCACTCTGGATCCGTATCGGGGTCCACTCAGGTACATGTGCACCTGGAATACCACTCTGGATCCGTATCGGGGTCCACTCAGGTACATGTGCACCTGGAATACCACTCTGGATCCGTATCGGGGTCCACTCAGGTACATGTGCACCTGGAATACCACTCTGGATCCGTATCGGGGTCCACTCAGGTACTTGTGCACCTGGAATACCACTCTGGATCCGTATCGGGGTCCACTCAGGTACATGTGCACCTGGAATACCACTCTGGATCCGTATCGGGGTCCACTCAGGTACAGGTGCACCTGGAATACCACTCTGGATCCGTATCGGGGTCCACTCAGGTACAGGTGCACCTGGAATACCACTCTGGATCCGTATCGGGGTCCACTCAGGTACAGGTGCACCTGGAATACCACTCTGGATCCGTATCGGGGTCCACTCAGGTACAGGTGCACCTGGAATACCACTCTGGATCCGTATCGGGGTCCACTCAGGTACTTGTGCACCTGGAATACCACTCTGGATCCGTATCGGGGTCCACTCAGGTACATGTGCACCTGGAATACCACTCTGGATCCGTATCGGGGTCCACTCAGGTACAGGTGCACCTGGAATACCACTCTGGATCCGTATCGGGGTCCACTCAGGTACATGTGCACCTGGAATACCACTCTGGATCCGTATCGGGGTCCACTCAGGTACAGGTGCACCTGGAATACCACTCTGGATCCGTATCGGGGTCCACTCAGGTACAGGTGCACCTGGAATACCACTCTGGATCCGTATCGGGGTCCACTCAGGTACAGGTGCACCTGGAATACCACTCTGGATCCGTATCGGGGTCCACTCAGGTACTTGTGCACCTGGAATACCACTCTGGATCCGTATCGGGGTCCACTCAGGTACATGTGCACCTGGAATACCACTCTGGATCCGTATCGGGGTCCACTCAGGTACAGGTGCACCTGGAATACCACTCTGGATCCGTATCGGGGTCCACTCAGGTACATGTGCACCTGGAATACCACTCTGGATCCGTATCGGGGTCCACTCAGGTACAGGTGCACCTGGAATACCACTCTGGATCCGTATCGGGGTCCACTCAGGTACAGGTGCACCTGGAATACCACTCTGGATCCGTATCGGGGTCCACTCAGGTACATGTGTACCTGGAATACCACTCTGGATCCGTATCGGGGTCCACTCAGGTACATGTGCACCTGGAATACCACTCTGGATCCGTATCGGGGTCCACTCAGGTACAGGTGCACCTGGAATACCACTCTGGATCCGTATCGGGGTCCACTCAGGTACATGTGCACCTGGAATACCACTCTGGATCCGTATCGGGGTCCACTCAGGTACAGGTGCACCTGGAATACCACTCTGGATCCGTATCGGGGTCCACTCAGGTACAGGTGCACCTGGAATACCACTCTGGATCCGTATCGGGGTCCACTCAGGTACATGTGCACCTGGAATACCACTCTGGATCCGTATCGGGGTCCACTCAGGTACATGTGCACCTGGAATACCACTCTGGATCCGTATCGGGGTCCACTCAGGTACATGTGCACCTGGAATACCACTCTGGATCCGTATCGGGGTCCACTCAGGTACAGGTGCACCTGGACGGGCTAGTTCTGCTTCTTTGTTTCTGCTTCATGATAAAAACACAATATATTTTGAGCTTATTCATTAATAAACACTTAGCATTTGCAATGAAGAGTGAAAGATGCATTACGCATATGTGATAAAGAGAGACAAACTGTATATAACCATTTACAAACCGAATATGATCTAAATCGAACATTAAACATGTGCAGGACCGTGTGCAGCAGGTGTTGTGGGTAATAAGATGCCACGTTACTGTCTGTTTGGAGACACAGTAAACACTGCCTCAAGAATGGAGTCAACAGGACTGCGTAAGACACACACACACACACACACACACACACACACACACACACACACACACACACACACACACACACACACACACACATAAAGAAGGGTTTTCAGGGTCCTCACCATAAGGGTAATGATTAACGTCTTTATACTCACCCGTGGTCAAATTAGCTTCGCTTCACAGAAGATCTAAAGGAACAGGAAGCTCATTTCAAATGCGTGTGATGTTAAACTGTCACTCGGTTCCTTCAGATCATTTACCTGGTTCTTCCCACACAGCTCTGAGGATCCATGTGAGCCAGTCCACCATTAGCATCCTAAAGAGGACCGAGTGCCAATTTGAATATGAGAGGAGAGGAGAGACCTACCTTAAGGTGAGTGTAATGCAGTTAGGGTATGATAGGAGAGACCTACCTTAAGGTGAGTGTAATGCAGTTAGGGTATGATAGGAGAGACCTACCTTAAGGGGAGTGCAATGCAGTTAGGATATGAGAGGAGAGACCTTCCTTAAGGTGAGTGTAATGCAGTTAGGGTATGATAGGAGAGACCTACCTTAAGGTGAGTGCAATGCAGTTAGGATATGAGAGGAGAGACCTTCCTTAAGGTGAGTGTAATGCAGTTAGGATATGAGAAGAGAGACCTACCTTAAGGTGAGTGTAATGCAGTTAGGGTATGAGAGGAGAGACCTACCTTAAGGTGAGTGCAAACAAAAAAACTAGGGAGTTTTTCCTTGCCACTGTCGCCCTTGGCTTGCTCACTGGGGGCTAGGACTCGACACTTGTAAAGCTGCTTTGTGACAACAACTGTTGTAAAAAGAGCTATATAAATAAAAATTTGATTTGATTTGATTTGTAATGCAGTTAGGATATTAGAGGAGAGACCTACCTTAAGGTGAGTGCAATGCAGTTAGGGTATGAGAGGAAAGACCTTCCTTAAGGTGAGTGTAATGGAGTTAGGGTGTGAGAGGAGAGACCTACCTTAAGGTGAATGTAATACAGTTAGGATATAAGAGGAGAGACCTACCTTAAGGTGACTTAAGCACACATCCTCTGTAAGCACACAGACTCAGCTCATGGAGGGGGTAGGTAGTTAGCTGATTGCTGGATTTATACTACAAATGATTCTTTTAATTATTATTATCATTGAACAATCATATAGAAAATGTACATAAAATGCAACTTTAAGAATTGTGTCTGTAATGTATTGTGTGTGTGTGTGTGTGTGTGTGTGTGTGTGTGTGTGTGTGTGTGTGTGTGCTATTTCTTTAAGGGTAAGGGAAAGGAAATGACGTACTGGCTGAAAGGTGTAACAGCGCGGAAGTACAACCTTCCAACCCCACCAACGGCGTAAGACATGTTCTTACTTTCCCACTGTGTGACTGGGTGCAGAAGAGCCTGCAGGGTTTACTGTGGCTTTGCCTACATTTACCACTAAACATCAGATCATCAGATCATCACACAGTCAACACAGAGCACATATACATGCTCAGCTAAATGTGAAATGAATGAAATGTGCCATATTTTGTCAATTGTGATTTTTCACCGCAATCGAAATTTGTCCTCCACATTTACCCATCTGTGCAATTAGAACACACACACAAACACACACTAGTGATTACCACGGGGCTGTGGTGCATACATGCCCAGAGCGGTGGGCAGCCCTAGCCCGGCTAGGTGCCTTGCTCAAGGGCACCTCAGTCATGGCCTGAGGCCTGGGAATCGAACCCACGACCCTCCGGTCACAAGACCACTTCCCTACCACAGGATCATGACTGCTACACAGAAGTGTAGCTTCTGCATATGAGTACTGAACAGACAACAGTATGAGTACTGAACAGACAACAGTATGAGTACTGAACAGACAACAGTATGAGTACTGAACAGACAACAGTGCAGTTAATACCCGCAAAAGCTAAACTAAAAAAATAATCAAAAAAGAAGACCAAACTAAATCTGTTCCAGACACCTGAATTAGAACAAAGTGGTTGGAAAGTGGCTTGTGTGATACTACACTGCTTGTGTGATATTACACTGCTTATGCGATATTAGACTGCTTGCATTGTGTCGGAGTTACACAGAAATGTGATCATGAAGTGTGTGTGACTTCATTTGAACACACTGCCATGTTTGTATCATATGTGAATAATGTTGGCAGTGAAATTTTGGGTTTGCTCAAATCTGTGGGCTCCTTGAGGAAGCTGAAAGTCAGATGGTGCTCGTCTTGTGTTTTTCTCAGAGAGAACTTCCAGCGTCTGCAGCAGGACCTGGCGGAGCTGGTTGTGTCCACACTGCACAAACGAGGACATGAGAAGAGGACAACACTGTCCACACCGCAGAGGCGGAGTCAGAGACAGGGCAGCGACGGCCTCCCTGAGTACCTGCACCTGGCCGACCCCAGCACTTACCTGTAGCCCTCACACACACACACACACACACACACACACACACACACACACACACACACACACACACACACACACACACACACACACACAAATAGACACACAAAACTTATAGCACACACACTTATAGCAGTAGCCGAGTTCCGATTTGTTACTAGGTAAAGAATTACTTGGGATTTTGGTACACAGAACACACAAACAATCTCTGCTTTTCATTTCATTTTGCCATCTAAAGGTTTATTTTAAAAAGTCTAAAATAACATTATCAAGTGACAGAAGTTTTCTGATATTCTTTGTATGTTATTTTTGTCTTAAATATGTTATAAATATGTTTTGTTTCTCAGTACATAAAGTTCAAATCTTATAACTTTTTAGTTTGTACATTATATTTGAACACTGTTATATTGTAAGTTTTGACTTGATACAATATCGATATGTGTGTTTGAGTAAAGGTTTTTTGTAATCACACACGCACCACTGGATTCCTTCATAAAGCACACTCTTCTCTTACAGTTTTTTACGACTGCTAACACGCATTTGTCCAATCTGTAGTCACATTTTCAGAACTCTAAACACAGTGAACACAACATCAGTCTTCAGTGTTTATACAATTAGTACAATTCATGTTGTTTTTGTATAAAATCCAGTCATTTTACATGTTTCTATAATGTTTAAATTTTCTATACACACAAGGTTATCCAATAACAAAATTCTGGATCATTTTTGTCTTATTTACAAATATTGCACAGAGCATGTAAAAAATGAAAACCTAAGGTTCAAAACCTTAAATATTGTATAAAATGCAAAGTTCTGCAAAAACAAAGGCTGCTGAAAAGCTATTACACATTTTTGCACATATAGATCAATGAAATAAAATAAAGTACAGTAATGTACTGGGTCAGAGAGGAGCAAATATAACAATTTGTCCTGCAATCTCAAGTGCTGGTTTGGTCCTTCACAAATACCAGATTGATCCTTATAACAGTGACCTCCTTTAGTTTTTGAATGAACTCTACCAACAACTGGTTCCAGAAACAGAAATGGAACAGGTGGGAGGAAACACGAGGACATTTGTGATGGGACAATGTAGCATTCTGTCATTCTCATGTCATCACAAACTGGTTTATAGACCATCCAAGAGTGATGTCTCTTTTCCTCCCGCCCTACTCACCTTTCCTCAACCCCACTAATGAACTTTTTTCAGTCTGGAGGTAGAAGGTGTATGATCATCGCCCCCATGACCAAATGTCCCTCCTGGATGCAATGGATCCCGGCTGTAGAGACATTTCAGCTGAAGACTGCCAGGGGTGAATAAGGCATACCAAGCTTTTCTTTCCCAGGTGCATGGCAAGGGCCAACATCAGATGTGATGTGGATGAAAACATGAGGCCAAATGCTGAAGACCACTTAGATTACATGTAACAACACATAATAGTTTTGTATCTTGTTTTTTCCCCCTTGTGTGGCTTTTTTCGTATATGTATTTTTACACATATGGGACCATGGCTAATTATGTTTACAATTACAGTAATTGTTTTTTGGGTTAGGCTACAATTTACAGTAATGTACCTAATACAGTAAAATATAACCTTTACTGTAAAACTGTTACTGACTCCTTTTTCTAATCTACATTCCATATAGTACCTAACAGTAAATATCACTCAATGTGTAGACAGTATGTTGCCAAAAATGCACACATTTGAAAAAAAAAAGTCCAAATGAAGCAGATTACAGTAAAAAAATGAACTGACTAAGAAAACAGATGTTACCGTAAAATATCTGTTGTTTGCTGGTAGAATAGAGAATCTGTGCTAGTGTTTGAAAGAATGATTGGATACTGAACAAGGTTTGCTGTGTTTTACTGTAACAAAGTTGGTGTATAAAGAGAACATTTTGATTGCGTTGTGAAATGCAGAGTTGGTATTTAGTAAGAAAATGTGCTTTTGAACAGGATATTAACTATTTGGCTATTTGTATGAGGTAAATGTGTTGCATATCAGCAAAGCAAGCATGTGTAGTTTTGTGTTTGTCCTGTTTGTGGGGGTTGTGGAGATGATATGTGGTCAGTAAGTACAGATGCACATTTGTTCAAGTTTTTGGATAATATACATCCAGAGGTGGGTAGAGTATTCAACAATTTTACTCAAGTAAAAGTACTGTTACTTGAACCAAATGTTACTCAAGTAAAAGTAAAAGTATGCATCCAAAAATGTACTTGAGTAAAAGTAAAAAAGTACTTTGATTAAAAGCTACTCAAGTAGTGAGTAAATGCATGAGTACTGTCTCGTGTCAATAAATGACATAATGGGAAATTTAATTACTGGAAACAGTGACTTTTAATGATAACAAAAATAATTTATTATAAATAAATATAATATATAAAAATTACTTATTATAAATAATATGTATTTTTGTTTGTTCCTAATTATTAGGCCTGTGTAACTTTAATGTGTTCCAAAAAGGCGCTAACTGATGAGACTGTCAGCCAATACGTGTAGCTACAACTTGCCGCCAACTGAATCACTTTGTAGCAAACTTAATCATCATATAATGCTAGTATTGCAATATATATTTAGTATTGCACTGCGTTACATTGAATAATTACATCATACAAACGTTATGCCTCAGAGATATAGCATTACAACAAATTATACATACGGCAAACTTATCGCATCGCGTTTCCTCAGATTTGATGTTGAGTTCTTGTAGGCTGAAATGTCTACACGTTTGGCACACAACTGACAGCGCCTTAACTGTCCTTTTTACACGTTTGTAATAAAAACATTGGCTGTGAGGCCAGGGATGCTCGGGAGGTTTTCCTGTCTTTTTTTTTTTATTAAATCACACTTCACAGAGGTAAGTATACAACGAACAGTATACAAAAACATAACTAGGTTTTCCTGTCACCATACTTTCTTGCTACCGGTGGAGTAAGTTTGCGTATGTGATCACGTGACTGACCGGCTTCATTTGATTGGTCACTCATACTCAGGTGACGAGGTTACTCAGTTTTCTCACTGAAAAGACTAATTATTTACAAAACTAAAGTAACGGTAGCGGGCGGCGCAAATCCGATTGTAACGGAGTAAAAGTCGGGTTTTCTCAGCACATATTTACTCAAGTAAAAGTAGAAGTCTTTCATATTAAAACTACTCTTACAAGTACATTTTTGTCCAAAAAGCTACTTGAGTAAATGTAACGGTGTAAATGTAACGCGTTCCTACCCACCTCTGTATACATCTTATTTTATAGCAATGTCTAACAACAGCATATTCCAGAACCTAATCAGTAGTGAAGACTCATAAGAAAAACCCTGTGTCAGAAATGGTTTTTATTTCAGCCTAAAGAAAATCCATCTTAATGATCATATAAATTGGTCGTGTATGATCATATAAGTAGTTATATAAGACATTGGTCATGTTCGAAATAGCCTATTACATACTACTGGCGTACTAATCGAGCCCCAAATCAGTATGCCGTATGCAGTATATGACCAAAATGAAATTTTCCAGTACGCAAAACATACCCGGATGACCTACTACTTCCGCAAAATATTCCAGTACGCGAACAGAGCTATCTTCGTGGTGTACTGCATCCCATCATGCAACGCTACGTTCACGTGACCCCGTAGTATGCTTTGCTTTTGTCGCATACTGGAAACTGTACTGCATACTACTACGAGGACCAGTATGCAGTATCCAGTATATACTGAGTCCAGTATGCAGTATCCAGTATGTAGTAGGCTATTTCGAACACAGCCATTGTTTAGCAAGCTGGTTGCAAAGGTGCAATACTACGAGAGTCCACTAGATGTCCGTAAAGACGTGCAGCTTCATCCTGACACTGAAGTGAACGACAGAGGACGGCGTTCATGTATATACCGGAAACCCTCCAACCAAATAGGAGTGGTGTAGTTCCAATGTCGTAGAATAACATAAAATGTATTTTTTTCCGGACTATTTGCTGATAAAGACAGAAAGAAATAGCATACAGTAACACAGAATATCGGGGGGGGGGGGGGGGGGGACACAAACAAACAAACCAAAAAACACAAAAAACAATTCCACACACAATAGTCTTACTGTACAGTAAAGTTAGAAACAGCTAACTTATGAACATAAAAGAGAAGAAAATACTAAGGGGGAAAAAGATCATAAGAAAACATTCAAAGCAGTACATTCCTCAATGGTTGGAAGTGCCTTTTGTTTGTCTAGTCTTTGATGCAGTGTGTAACTCAAAGTGCTTCCGCATTGGTTGTCAGGATATCCGGTGGCGTAGATCTGAGTGTTTTCGGAGTTACCTGCACTGAGTTTTTTTTTCTTTATTATTCAGTTTGCTTAATAAAAACCGTGTTTTAATAGTTGCGTTTGTTCAATACATGAACACAGACGGTGTGCGATATTTAAAAAAATGCTAAATATGTGCAGTCAAATAGGCTACATGGAGACTTGATCCATATTGTAGTCTAAAATAATTCCTTCATAATGTTTCATGTAAACATTTTAAGAACTGATGCGTGTCTGCTGAAATGAACTCTATTTCTATCAACTTTTTTATTTTTATTTTTACCTCGTTTTCATGCAGACAGTATGAAGCTAAATATAGAACGTGTTTAGATTAAAATGCCAATATACCATTCATATAATTGCGGTACTAAGTCATAGGACATAAGTCAAAGCGTTAAGGCAAGTTGGACTTGTGACCCTCCCATCCGACATCATCAGGAAGCGCGCAGGAGATGCGAGCACTTGTTTTACCCCGATGTTGGACTTTGACAACATCTAAACTATGTCGTTTCAAGTCAAATCAGGTAAATTATTCAAACGGTATAGCCACGTTCGTGTTTTCTTGATTGTCGATTTAAGGATTTGTTTACAATGTAATCGATCGTTTTTTTTACTTTAACGTGAACTAGCTCGGTGGGGTTTTCTCTAGTCAGGCTCTCGCGCTAGTCGATTACCATAGTTTCACTTTCCTTTACCACCATGACTCTGTTAGCTAGATAGCTATCGTTACGGTGTATGTTTCACGTTATTTAAGTTTACAAAACACCTAAACAAAATTAAGCCTGTTACAGTGATGTTAACAAAAACCGTCTCCGTCGAAAACGTTATGTTTGAATAGGTTATTTTACCAAAACCAGCACACAATGTTGATAGCACACAAACTCAGTTGATAGCAGAATTCACCTACGGAAGCACATAAGTATGGAAAAGTCCATACAGTATCTAGAAATTATGTTTACTATCTCGTTATTATGACTTAGTATTTCTTAATAATGCGATACTAAGTAGTATAGTCATAATTATGAGAAACTAAGTCATAATGAGATACTAATGGTCATAATTATTAGGTACTAGATTATTTCATTTTAATCCAGGAAATAGGCTTCCATATACACACAATGTTTTCCATGAAAGATTTGGAGCTTTTGAAATCTTGACCAGATAAATATGTAGTTGAACTTTGTTTACAGTGGAATACAGGCAGATGCAATGTGAATAGTAGGATATATCATCAGTAACATTTGTAAGAAAATGTTAATCAGAGCTTCTTAGCTATGTCCCAAGAAATTGTTAAACAGATGGCAGTAAGGGGTTGGGTGTGTATAGCTTCAAAGTACAATTGGAAGTAAAAAGAAATATTTTCTAAAACATTCAACTTTATTTATTTAATGGACACAACTCCATGTATACACATTTGCAAGTTTGTAAAGTGTACAGATATATGGTGAAGTTTTTTCTCATCTTTAAGGGGGAGATACAGAAGCTGAAAGACCTCCAGGGCGTCGTAGAAACAGCAAAGAGATCCCCCCATACCGTAAGTTTGTGTGCCCATTATGGCATGTCTACAGACGGTTTTATTATGCCTTCAGAAGGTTTGGTGGTAGAATGGTCAGTATATCATGTGGCATGGCTGGGCACAGAACTGTATGGTTATTATGATTTGTCAGCAGTGGGACTTTGGTTTATGATAATGCATAACAATGGCCGAGCTTGTGTTCGTCAACTGTTGTCTTGTTTTAAAATAAAAAAGAAATGTGCACACTTTGAGACATTCTGATATTGCTGTACTCTTGGTAACAGTGGGTCTGAAGTTATAGCTGATATAATAGAGACTAAAATAGACAGTCTGTTCCTGACAGAGATGTTGTATTTACAAATATTTTCTGTTTGCCCTGTGTCACTGAATGGCAGTTTTGTTGTTTTTTCCATTCTGAGATACATTTCATCATATAATTGATACAAATTTCTTGTGTCTTCTAGTGGCCTTGAGAAATATGGTATTAGTTGGGAAGACCGGTACAGGGAAGAGCTCCTCCGGAAACACCATCCTGGGCAGGAAGGCATTCAAAGCTCTCATGAGTAGCTCTTCTGTCACCAGGAGCTGCGTGAAAGAGACAGGAGACGTGGGCGGGAGGCAGCTTGTCCTGGTGGACACTCCTGGGTTGTTTGACACAGATATCGCTGAGAGAGACCTGAAAACAGAACTCAGTAAATGTATTAGCATGACCGCTCCTGGACCTCACGCCATCGTCCTGGTGATACAACTTGGCCCTTTCACAGAGGAGGAGAGAAAGTCAGTAGAGAAGGTGAAAGCCATTTTTGGAAAAGAAGCAGACAAATACACAATAGTCCTCTTTACCCATGGTGATCAACTCGAATCCAACATTGATGACTATGTGAAGAATGCCCAAAGAGATCTGAAGAAGTTATTAGATGAATGTGAAGGGAGGTATCACGTCTTTGACAACACGAAAACAGATGATCGCGAGCAAGTGCTAGAGTTTTTAGAGAAAGTGGACAACATGGTTGCCTCTAATGGGGGTGAGAGCTACACTAATACTATGTACAAAGACGTTGACCAAATGCTCAGGGAGAAAGAGGAAGAGTTGCGTAAATTTTATGAGAAAAGACTAGAAGAGCAGAAGATGCAGCTGGAATCCAAGTTTAGTGAGGAGAAGAGGGAACTACAAGAAGCAATCGAGAAGCTGCAAGAACATAGCAAAGAAAAGGAGAAGAAGATTAAAGAGTTGGAGTCCTTGGACCAGAAGAAGAATGTACACATGATGGAGTTCAAGCGCTATTATGAAGAGAAGTTTAAACAGATTAGAAAGGAAGCAGAACAATCACAAAGTGAAATGATTCAGATGTTTGATGTGTTTAGAAGGCTGCAAAATGTTAGTATTTAGGATTGTCTTTATTTTGACCACTACATGACAGTGATGCCTATTTAGCTCAAGCAATCTAACATTGTCTGGCCTCAGAGTTGTGATGTCTTTTAGTCAGTGATCATAGTCAGAGTTTGCTTTTAGAGGGTGGCACTTTTTGGCAGATTCTTGGAGTCACACAACAACACAGGCCTATTGGTATCGTGTTGTGTTCCTATTGGTGTCATAGTCTGGCTCAAGGCTATCCTGAATTCTGTGTATAGAATGAATTCTGTGAACAGATGCAAATCATTATTTAAGTCGCTCTGGATAAATATCTCACAGAGGAATCTCAGTGACTTTGGTCATTTGACTAAGTGCAACAAAACATCTTGCTTTAGAATGTAAATATTGATCACTGTAAATATGTATGCACTGTAACACTGTATATATGCAGTTACTAATGGCGGTCTGTTCAATTGTGTAATTATGTTGACTTTGTAATTCTGTTCTTATTAGTGATTTATGCATACAATGTACAGTATCTTTCATTCTGTGTATACAGTATATTGGTATTAGTTGATTAAAAACTTAGTTGAGTTAATCATAATATATTGTGATTAATTATGCTTAATCATGAAGTTGAAAAATGTTAAAAATACAGTATTAAAATTTTAATTGTGTAGTGTCAAGGCCTCTGAGGAAAAGGTTGAGACGGTCAGTATTCTCGGAACAGGCAAAGACATTTATCCATCCATCCATTTTCATCTGCTTATCCGGGTCTGGGTTGCAGGGGCAGTAGCCTAAGCAAAGAGGCCCAAGTTCCCCTCTCCCCAGCCACCTCTTGCAGCTCTTCTGGGGGGATACCGAGGTGTTTCCAGGACAGCCGAGAGATATAATCTCTCCAGCTTTGTCCTGGGTCTTCCCGGGGTCTCCTCCCAGTTGGACATGCCCGGAGCACCTCCCTAGAGAGGCACCCAAGTGGCATCTGGAACCAGATCTTCAACTGGCTCCTCTATACATGGAGGAGCAGAGACTCTACTCCGAGTCTCTCCTGGATGACCGTATCACACACCTTATCTCTAAGGCAGAGCTCAGAAACCCTGTGGAGAAAACTCATTTCAGCCGCTTGTATGTATGCATCTCATTCTTTCGGTCACTACCCAAAGCTCATGACCATAGGAGACGTAGATTTTAATCGGGAGCTTTGCCTTTTGGCTCAGCTCTCTCCACCCCCAAGAGGAATCTCAGAGGAACTCGGTCGAATACCTTCTCCAAATCGCCAAAGACATTTAAAACATGGATACAAGCGAAACTAAAGTAACAACAAATAAACAACGAACAGGACACATACACAGTAATAGACCCGTAATGAGTACACATACAGGATGTCAAGTCTGAGGTCACTTCACAATCTCGCCACCAGAGGTCGCAGTCCCCGGAATTCTAGAAACTCCTCAGCTGTTTGTTTTTCTGTGATTACCCTAATTAACCAGCCAGTTGCAACAGGACTTTGTGAAGTACTGCCAACTTTTCACGAGAGCGTAACACGCCTTGTATAATGTTGTCTGTTCTACGTACTAGTGTACCATTTATCTGCTTCTGCAATGCGTCTGTCTAGCCCTTGTTTGTACCTCTGCCTGATTTAGTGGATTGCTCTACCGTTATCGATCTAGTTTGTCTGTTTCGGCCCTTGCCTTTGCCCCTCTCGGTTTATATTAAACCTGGGTTTTATCTGCACATGGATCTTCATTCTTGTCCAGCCCACCCGTCGTTACAGCACACACACACACAGAGAACCAGAACAATGACCGACAATGAATTGGACAGCACGGGGTTATAACCTTGTACCAAAGAGGAAGGTTTACAAGGGGCTGGAGCAACACATAACGTGCCGGGGCCATAGCCTACCACGTGCAGTTTTCAATTCATAGACACTTTAGTCATTACATTATATATAACTGGCAAGAAAGCTGAATTTCACATCTACCACAGTTTATTCTTCTGTAATTCAGTAACACATTCATCTTCGATAGGCTACAAATTCCGTCCAAGCTGCCCCCCCTCTCTGTGTCGGATGTGACGTTTATTAACCTGACGGTTTCGACGTGTTCTTTGCTCTCTGTTATATTTCTGTCACGTTGACTCGTTTAATATGTCTGCACCCTTCCTTACACTACCATACATAGACTGATACTAGATAGCTAAGGGATTCGCGTAACGCAACCACTACATATAAAACATTTGTATTTAGAGTATCATCGAATCTGCACATAACAATTGCAAGATAGCTCGAGGCACAGTGCGCATGACCATGAAAGTGAAAGCGGAAGCATAACGCACAGCGCCTTTAGCCTTAATGTTGGCAAGCTAATGTAGCGAGATAATCTACCCATTTATTTACTCAACTAGACTAAGATAGGTATTTTCATGCATGCGACAGAGGTTTATTGTGTCTGTAATTGTTTGCTAAAGTGATATAAGGTAAGCAGTTTATTTTGTACTATATATACTATATAACTGTAGTGTTTAGCCTATAGGCTAAGCTAATTTCTATGTTTTCTTCCAGAAGACGTTGGACTATGCTAGCTAGCTAATTAAATATAGTGAAATGCTTTTTAGGTGATTCTTAAAGTCGTAGGTTGGGTGTGATAGCAAATGAGAGTAAATAATAACGACAGCTATTGTATTTCGTTCATGATCTAAAATCCACCTACCATGTTACCATACTTCATGACCTCTTCCCATTTTTAGCTTTATTCTCATTGTCTGTTGCCTGTGCTTTTTTGTTTCCATATGTCTGTTCTGCTACTCTTAAATGTAAGCGTCTTTGGGTTCTTGAAAAGCGCTATACAAAAATAAAGAATTATTAATTATTATTATTATTTTCTATAAGTATCCACTAGCCCATTTACTGTGATCTTAGTAAAAGCTGTTGGATTTATAACCCCTCTTGATTGTTTCACATATTCCTGCTTGTTCGTCTACATTAATGTTTTATGCATGCAGTGTTATCTGTAGACATTTAACATGTAATTACGTTTCTCATGCAGCACATTGATTTCCCGTGTGTGCGAGGAAGGTCAGTGAAGTTCTTTGTGTCCTATAGCTGCTGTTTTTGGGTATAGAATGTATTTGTGTTTTTGTTCATAATAAGTTCATCATTTTAAGTACTCTTTTATTATTGTTCTATTTTTTTATTGTTCTTCTATGAGGCTATACTATTACACTAATATTTCTCTTATTACTGTTCTATTTTTCTTGTTCTTCTTATTCTACTTTTTCCCCTACATTTTTTTTGTTTTAGTAACATAGTCTAATGGAATGGTGTTGTGCAGTCAAATTTTGCCTGTGTTTCTTCTTTTCACTGCAGACACAAGTGAACTCATGTAATTTAAAGATCCCTGGCCTGATGTTGTTCTGGGAAGGAGATTGGAGAGATGTTGCAGGCCGTAACAGAAGTGGCCATATAGATCTGATTAAAACACGTACCTACACATGGCTTGTACATGGCTGAAGGGGGAGGGGAGAATTTAAATATGGTCTTGCTTGGTAAAACTGGAGTTGGAAAAAGTGCCACAGGAAATGCCATCCTTGGAAAAGAAAGTTTCATTTCTAGGAAAAGTTCCAAATCTACAACTCAAATCATTCAAATGGGTACTGTCACCACTGATGGGAATACCATAACTGTGTATGACACACCAGGAGTCCTGCACACAGAACTCGCTGAATCAGACATAAGAAGAACATGTGAGACTCTTCTTCACCTGCTTGATTCAGCCCTGCTTGATTCAGCCCAGGTCGTCTTCCTCCTAGTGATTGCAGTTAGTAGATTCACACAACAGGACAGGAAGGTAGTGCATGACCTTCAGCAGCTCCTGGGCCATAGACGCCTGCAGAATACCTGGATCATCTTCACCGGGGGAGATATACTGGAGAGGGATGGTCGGTCAATAGAGGAGTTCATGGGTGGGACACCCCACCTCAAATACGTTGTTGAGACCTATAATAACAGGCACCACGTCTTCAACAACAACAACATGAGCAATAGAAATCAAGTAAAGACACTGATTGAGAAAGTGAGAAAAGCAAGTGAGTATGTTTGGAGCATTTTCAGTGTCTGTATTGTTGTCTGGTTCTCTGTCTTAAGGTGGCACTACAGGAACAAGGTGCTTGTTTTATTTTTTTTTATCTTTATGAAGCTCAGTCTGTTTAGCTAGTTCAGTTCTTAATAGAAAAATATGTAGATGTAATGTGAGTTATTTAAGCGTATATTTGCATATATTGTTTACATATCTTTAAAAATGTTAAAATGGAAACCACAGACCAAATATAGCACGACTACATTATAGAACAAAAAATGTGGGGTTGTTTCAGTTATTTTTTAAGTTATTTTTACATATTCAGATATCAGACGTTCAGATTCCAGGACAAGAGCGTTCATGTTCCAGTAGAGGACAACTTGACACCTTGTAGTGGAAACATTTGACTTGCTTAAGATTACTGGCAGAAATGTTTCACAATTTGTGGGGATGTGCCTTGGGGTAGACATGACTCCACGATGGTATATACTCTGAGAGACCAGGGTTCTCCCCGAAAAGATCAGGCTTGACTCCGAAGCAGACTTCACCCAAGATTTTTAATTAGTGCAACACACTTGTACGTAACCCCATGGATCAGATAAAACATCAGTAAAATTCTGTGCAATAAAAGTTCTGGCAATATGTCGGGGCACACTCGCTACCCCCACGGGAAGTCCTCGCAAGATCTCCTGTTCGGCTTTTAAACGAGTAGCCCCGCCCCCAACCTTGTTAGCCTCTACCAGCGTCTTGGAGCGGGACCACATGCGTCGCCTGTTGGAACACCTATGATACTATGAACATGATAGTATGACATTATTTGTTAAACACCACATTCTGTTATGACCTCCTGTCTTTCCCTGTCCTCCTCCTACAGGATCAGTAGGACCCGTCTCCCCCCTTCTACTGCCGACCGTGGGCTCTACCGGCCAACACCAGGGAAGCCCTAGAAGATGGCCCTCCCCCCCTGAGGACACGACATCTGGTGAGTTACTCCATCTACATGCATATGTACATACTCTAAAGTAGGGGTGGGAATCGTTTACTATCTCACGATTCGATTCGATTCTGATTTTGGGGGCCACAATTCAATTCAAAAATCGATTTTCGATTCAAAACGATTTTCGATTCAAAAAACGATTTGATTTATAAAAATGTCTGCTTCAGTCTATAAAATCTGCATGATCTACTACAGTCTGCTTTGCAAGACAGAACGACAAATACAGAAAATTAAGTGTCTTTCACATTTAATTAACAAAAATTAAGTGCTTTGGTAAAATAAAATGGTTTTTGTTGTTACCAAAATTCTTGAGCTTCATTTTGCAAGCTGTCAGGGCTGGCTCGGATGCAGTTCCCCCAGCCGTCGCTAGGGGCACCAGAGTCAGTCCCAGACTAAACCGGCGTAACTGTACGTTCTCAGCCAGTCTCTGCTTTCTCTGTGATTGCTTATCGTTTAATGGTGTCTCGCCACCTCTCTCTGTTATGCTTTCTCTATACTTATTCGAGTATCTCATCGTCGAAGCGTCGCTTCCTGACTCATCTCAAGTTTTCCCAATCCTGTATTTCTTCCTATCCGTTTTGCCTTTATTTTTGGGAAGGGTTTTATTTTGCTGCAGCGTTTTTTGCCAGTTACTTACATTTACATTTACATTTACGGCATTTAGCAGACGCTCTTATCCAGAGCGACTTACAAAAGTGCTAAGTGTTTAGTCAGAATATGCATCTGTATCTAGTATAAACAGGTTTAAGTCCAAACTACTCAAGCTCAAGCACTGCCATAAACAGTTGCCAGTGCTGATACCTAGAAAGAAGACAACAAATATAAGATTAGACACAGAGCAATACCTAGAAGTTACTTCTGCTGGTGTCCTTGGTTTCGTTTTCGCGTTGCATTTATCTGCGCTGTTTTTTAGTTACTGTTGTTATTTTGTTTCTTCCTCCCGTCTCACTACGGTTGAGTGTTATTTTTCACGCGTTGTATTTTCCGCATTGGTTTATTGTTTCTATTTACTCCGTGCCCTCACGGTTTTGGTTTCTATTCTCTTGCGCGTTGAGTCTTCCATGTTGTTTTGTTTGTTCGTTCTGGGTCGCTGTGCGCGTTTCCCTTTCGCTAATACATTTGACGTGTGTCAAACGTCTTGATCTTGCGAGCCTGCACTTGGGTCCATCCTTCTCTATATTATTTCTCACCCTTCTCTATATTAACGCTCCCGTGCTCACCGCATTCCCCGACATTCGGTAAAAACCAAAATGAACCCATATTTTTGCCTTAAATGAAGACCGGACAGGTTGAATATCTCTTTCCTCCATGTGTTTTGAACCTTTTCTGCGCATGAGTGTGTCCCAGAACATGCTGCAAAGTCTCGCGTAATTTTGTAATTGCGTAACGCGAGACTTCACCACGACTTAGAATCGATTTTGGGACATTTAAAATCGATTTTGAATCATAGTAAATGAGAATCGATTTTTGATATATGAATCGATTTTTTGGCACACCTCTACTGTAAAGTGCAGTCCAGGTGATGGGTCAAGTCTCTGACCCCATCACACACACCCCCCTTCTACTAGTCACTCGGTAGAGGGACGTGAGAGGAAGTCCGCGGGCACATTTTGAGTTCCCTTCCGGTACCGCACCTGAAACTTAAAAGGTTGTAGAGACAAATACCACCGGGTAATCTGTGCATTGGTGTCTTTCATCCTCTGTATCCACTGCAGTGCACGATGATCAGTCTCTAAGATGAAATCAGACCCCATCAGGTAGTATTTCAGAGAATCGAGGGCCCACTTCACGGCCAGAGCCTCTTTCTCCACCGTTGAGTAGTTCATCTCCCTTGGAAACAGCTTCCTACTAATGAACAGAATTGGTCTCCGAGCATCAGCATCCCCTTGAAGCAGCACTGCCCCCAGGCCATGACGCGATGCATCTGTCTGGACCACAAACTGCTTCTCGAAGTCTGGGCTGCACAGAACTGGCTCTGCACACAAACACTGTTTAAGATCATTAAAGGCAACATCACATTCTTCTGTCCATTTTACCTTTTGTGGCCTGTCCTTTTTGGTCAAATTAGTCAGTGGCGCCGCTCTATTGGAGAAGTCTGGAATGAATCTCCGGTACCAGCCAACCAGACCTAGAAAGGATCTCACCCGCCTCTTTGTGGTTTGAACCGGTGTTCTCCTGACCGCCTCCACCTTGTCAACCTGTGGACGTATTACACCACCTCCTAGGATATAACCCAGGTATGAAACAGTGTCTTTTGCTAAACAGCACTTAGATGGATTGACCATCAGACCTGCCTCAGCAATCTTCTGTAGGACCACTTGCATATGTTGCACATGTTTGTCCCAGCTAGTACTATATATTACCACATCGTCAATGTGGGCAGCCGCAAACCCTTCAGTGCCCTTCAGCACTTCGTCCATGAGGTGTTGAAATGTAGCGCCCGCCCCATGCAGACCGAATGGCATCACCACAAAGTGGTACAGACCAGACGGCACTCGAAAGGCAGTCAGTTCACGGGCTGTATCGCTGAGTGGCACTTGCCAGTATCCCTTGCACAAGTCCAGTGTTGTAAGAAATTTTGCTCTTCCTAGTCTTTCAACCAGCTCATCTGCCCTTGGCATAGGGTACGGATCGAAAGCAGACACGGCGTTGAGCTTAGAGAGATCTACGCAGAATCGCAGGCCCCCGTCTTTCTTGGGCACCAGCACCACAGGGCTACACCACTCACTCTTTGACGGTTCTATCACCCCCAGCTCTAGCATACTTTGTACTTCCCTCATTAAGTCTGGAATCAGGCGTGCTGGCACTCTGCAATTCGTCTGTCTGAGTGGATCCGGTTTCAGCAGACGGATGTTATGTTGCATGATGCTTGTTCTGCCCGGCTCGTCTTTAAAGAGGTTTGGTGGAATTATGCTCATAAGCTCTTCTTGTTGTTGAGTGTTGAGGTGTGACAGATCAAGAGGGGTACTGGCCTCTCCTATACTAGGAAAATACTGCTCTTCATGCTCTTCCTCCTCTCCAACTGCTCTCACCCATAACTGTTCTGCTGGATTCAGCTGGCCCTCTCGCCACACTCTTAGCATGTTAATATGGAAGGTTTGTCTTGATTTCTTCCTGTCAGGGAGAAGTAGTTCATAAGTAGTCTTACCTATCTTCTGTAGTACTTCGTATGGTCCCTGCCATTTAGCCAACAGACCTGTGTCAGATGTGGGGAGAAGAACAAGTGCTTTACTACCTGGTTGCAATTCTCTGACCTTTGCGACCATATCACACCAGTGTTTTTGGGTGTCGCTGGGCTCCCTCCATGTTGTCTCTGGCCATCTCAGTCAGCTGAGCCATCTTGTCTCTCATCTTAAGCACATGTGAGAGCACATTGATCTTCTGCTCTCCATCGTGTCCTTCCCAAGCTTCTTTTAGGACATTCATTGGGCCCCTCACTTCTCTAGAATATAAAAGCTGAAATGGTGAAAATCCTGTAGAGGCTTGGGGAGGAGATATGGCAGCCACTGGTCCCAATCTGCACCCGTCTCTGAAACAAACTTCTTGAGCATGCTTTTAAGTGTTTTATTAAAGCGCTCGACGAGCCCGTCGGTCTGAGGATGGTATGGGGTGGTCGTTATACCCTTAATTCCCAACAGCGCGAAAACGTCTCTGAGCAATTTAGATGTAAAATTTGTTCCCTGGTCTGTCAAGACCTCTCTTGGGATACCCACCCTAGATATTAACTGGATCAATGCGTTAACTATTTGGCGTGTTTTAACTTTCCTGAGTGCAAAACATTCAGGATACCGTGTTGCATAATCACAAACCACCAAATTGTAACGGTTCCCCCCCCCGGCTTTTCGGCAGGGGTCCGACCACATCCATGGCTATGCGAGCAAATGGTTCCTCTATGATGGGCATGTTAATCATAGGAACTCTATCTGCTCTCTGATGAGGCGCTGATAACTGACACTTAGGACATGTTCTACACCACTCTGCCACATCCAGATGTACCCTAGGCCAAAAAAACCGGCTTGCAATTCTAGACAGTGTCTTAGCCTGTCCTAAGTGGCCTGCCCATGGCTCAGAATGTGCCATTTTAAGCACTGTTTGTCTCATACATGTGGGTACCACCAACTGCTCCACCTCGCCCTTTACTCTGTACAAAATGTTATCTCTCAATTTAAACTGGAGCTCATTCTTACCCAGACTGTTCCCCTGATTTCATTTCAGAAATAGGGGTTTAAGAGACACATCCTGCATTTGAAGTTCCCTTATATTCCCTGGTAATTCTCCTGCACTAGTTTCTGGAACTGTTAACGGTTCTGAAACGACTGTGCCCTTCACCTTATCATATCTTCGTTCTCTGCGAGACTTCTTAATTTTAGGAGCTATATTAAATGGCATTTCCTGCATTAACTTATTATCTGCCTCGTTTTGTTTTGCTTGGCTTCAGGGCTTTAACCATTTTGTTGTTTATTTTGACATCCACCAGACTCTCCTTCGTACCCGCTACCGGTTTAAAGCTATGCTCTCTTCTAGGGGAATAACACAACCGAGCTGAACTCTGCCATAACGGGCATACATTTATCTTATGTCCGAGTTGATTGCAATTGAAACATTTAAAAACTCTGTCCGTACGGTTTACAATCACGTTTCTATCCCTCTCTGGTTTCCTATTAGTATCACGCCAATGCCTTTGCGCGGCAGCTTTGCTACTCATGTACGAGCCGTCTCCTGTGCCTTACTTCTACAAACTTACAAGACTTCTTCGCTGCCACCATTTGTGGGGATGTGCCTTGGGGTAGACATGACTCCACGATGGTATATACTCTGAGAGACCAGGGTTCTCCCCGAAAAGATCAGGCTTGACTCCGAAGCAGACTTCACCCAAGATTTTTAATTAGTGCAACACACTTGTACGTAACCCCATGGATCAGATAAAACATCAGTAAAATTCTGTGCAATAAAAGTTCTGGCAATATGTCGGGGCACACTCGCTACCCCCACGGGAAGTCCTCGCAAGATCTCCTGTTCGGCTTTTAAACGAGTAGCCCCGCCCCCAACCTTGTTAGCCTCTACCAACGTCTTGGAGCGGGACCACATGCGTCGCCTGTTGGAACACCTATGATACTATGAACATGATAGTATGACATTATTTGTTAAACATCACATTCTGTTATGACCTCCTGTCTTTCCCTGTCCTCCTCCTACAGGATCAGTAGGACCCGTCTCCCCCCTTCTACTGCCGACCGTGGGCTCTACCGGCCAGCACCAGGGAAGCCCTAGAAGATGGCCCTCCCCCCCTGAGGACACGACATCTGGTGAGTTACTCCATCTACATGCATATGTACATACTCTAAAGTGCAGTCCAGGTGATGGGTCAAGTCTCTGACCCCATCACACAAATATTTAAATGTTTTGAGTGTATTTTTTTTAATTTATTGAGTGTTCTTAATCTTGTCTCCCCCTGACAGGTACTGCTATCCCCTCATTCGACATACCCATCCAGCCTTTAAGGGTGTCTGAGAGGAAAGCTTTTTTCTTGAGTCTGACTCAGATTTTCTCCCTTTATTCCAGTGTCACAGAAGTTCTCGCCTGGGGACCGAGTGCGAGTAAAAGCTTCTGTGAGCGAACCCAAATTCGGATGGGGCTACATCAGTGCTGAAAGTGTAGGCAGGGTGAAAGGTAAGAGGTGTTAATACAGCATATCAGTGTTCTCTCACTACAACTACTGTACAACTAATGGGAAACATTCAACACGAGACTCCAGCTTTTAATGAACGTGTTGCATGATGGGATACCTGCCATGTTGCAGTTAATATATACATACACAAATACATGCATACATCATCTCCAGGACTCATCATGCTGTCCACTAGTGTCTTTTCTGGATTATAATCTAGTAGGGGTGTGATGAGATCTCTTGTCTTGAGATCTCGCAAGACGCAACTCCGCAAGATTTCTCGTCGCGTAAAAAATCTGTCTCGCAAGATTTGATGACGTCACAATGAGGTGGGAAAATACAGGTATTACTATTGAAGATGCCCCCGCCACTTTCAAATCATTTGTTTGGCAGCATTTTGGTAACCTGGCGGAAATGATAAATGGCAAGAGAGTGACTGATAAGACACTACATATGCAAACATTGTATGAAAATAATGCCGTACACCGCGACTAATACGATCAGGATGCAGAGACATTTACAGCAGCACCACAGCTCAGTACTCAAATCAACATATCTCACTTGAACAGAGGTAGCAGGGACAGAACGGCGCTTTGGCAAGTTGAGACAGCAAAGGATATCGGGAGCAGTGTGGGGATGCTAACTGTGCGTTCACACCGAAAACGACGAGAGCGACACGGCGACCGGAAGTCATTCATTTTCAATGAGAGTGAGCGACACCCAGCGACGCGACCGTGAGCGATGCGAAGCGAATTGAGCGAATCGAGCGACGCGAACAAGTTGAGCTCGGCTCAACTTTATGCAAATGAGCAGTGACGCGCGGCGACGACTACCAATCAGAAAGTATGTTTGCACCCTCCTCCGAAACCGCACCTCTGACTTTGGTTCCTACTGATTATTTGTTCCGATTGCAAAATGGAGGAGAGATTGATAGTGGCTGTCTCTGGATGTCCCGCACTTTACGATGTGTCCCTGTTTATTTACAGTACAAAATGTTTATTTTTGGAGGGAATACTGTTCATTTGTTAAAAAAACATCTGCAATAAATTATCATATACCCTTTTATTGGTTATGATTTTTTTTTTCCTGTTTGATCTTTGGGTCTGGGGTAAAAAGTAAAAAAATTATATAAACATTTTAGGTTTATATACTATGTGTTTTATACACACACACTGTTTTATACACGCACTCCTTTATAATCGTGTGTCCTGTCATCAATAGATTAAAATAAATAAATACTGTGTCCTGCTTTAAAAACGTGATTTGAATATCTGTCACGTGCTGCATGCCGGCGTGATGTTGGACACGCCCCCACGCGACGCGATGCTGGCGACTCGGCGACGGAGAGCGATTTTATCGCTTTCGGTGTGAACGCACAGTAATGTTCTTAAAAATGAACATGGCAGTGTAGTTGCAGCAAATTAAGAGACATACTTGGTAAGGCTCTGTTTGCACTATTTGCACTCTGTATTGACAGAGAAGAACTTCTTGTTTTGCACATAATACAGTGAGTCGACGCTTAACGACGGGTCTGGATAACAACGGACCGGAGTTACCACCGACTTTTTAAATTTTATTTTGCGCGGTGCGTGGAGGAACTGTGGAGTGTTCTAGAGTGTTGTGTACGATAAGCCCATCTCGGCAACGCGATCGCTCTTTCTCGCGCTGTACGCACGAGAACATTGTTAGTTTTTTTTCTATACTGTATTTACGCCCAAAGCGTATCTAAATCTAGGGTCGCGCTTAACGATGAAAACTGCTTTACGACGGACTTTTCAGTCTCTTACATAATGCATGTTAAGAGTTATAATAAAACATTTCAAAATGCATGTTTAAAGTTAAATAAAAGTCTGTTGTCCAGTCATATAATTTGTAATTTTAGTGTTCTTAAAATCTCATCTCATCTCGGATCTCGTGAACCCAATCTCGTGTCTTACCTTGTCTTGTGAGCTGAGTGTCTCATCACACCTCTAGTGTTTAATTAATAAACTGACAGAAAGCTTTAGAGTAAGACTGAACATTAAAGATGAACATAAACATGAGTGTTTGGCTTTCTAACCAGCATGACCTCAGCCAACAGATTGTGATTTTATTGGGGAGAGATTCAAAAATATGTCATCAATGACAATCTAATAAGACTTGCCCACTTTTTAAAAATTCTTTCTATTTGCTTAATTTAACCAAGCAAAACAAATCTAACATCTTGGTTATTGTAAATATGAAAGTCATAAATGACTGTAAATGTATTAACTCAGTTGGCAAAGCTGTTTCAGTCGCCTGCTTCTCTTTTGAACAGATCTGTGTGGTGAAGGCGTGAAGGTGGACTTTGTTGAACAATCTGGCTGGTGTGGTTTAGTCTCAGAGATTGAGCTTGTATCTAGTGATCGCTCAGGTATCCATCACCCCAACACATCAAATCAGGTCCCAACACTGCACATGAAACACTTGGTCCCTCATGAGCTTCTTCATTAGACTGCTGAACACACTTGGAAGAGACTCCAAACTTCCCAGGTCTGTATATATGACCTAAGAGATGTGATTGGCTGGAGTCATCATGCCCCTGGACAGAAACAGGAAGAAGCTAGCCATACTTCCCACCCAGAGAGCAGACCTAGTTATTCTCTTTTGTGCTAAAATACAGAATATAAGAATATGTGCTATGTTTCTTCTGCTATGTTCTGTGTTCTATTTCAATTTTGTCTTTAAATCTTAGCCACTGGTTGCTAATGGGCTGCTGTACACAAAAAACAATTATGGTCATGGAGTGTCCACTATGAAATATCATCTCTCTCCATTATGTGTCTCCTTGGACGTTGTGCATTGCAACGAAGTTTGTCCTGTCCCTTATATCGGACTGTCATCTTTTATTGCAGAAGTTCCTGGTTTCAGGGTTGGAGACCAAGTGCGAGTGAAGGCATCTGTGAGAGAGCCAAAGTACGGCTGGGGGTCCGTCAGTCATCAGAGTGTGGGAACGGTGATCGGTAAGAGCGTCAGACTATTCTGCTCTTCCATAATTTATCGTGAAAGATCATCTTTACCAAGGAATTCATACAATTTCATTAATCATTGTTAATCATTGCATTATTGCAAAGGAAGCTATATTTTGTAAGAAAGTAAAATATAAAACATGATCAGAGAAGGTTAGGGATATTTGTTTGGAACTGGAGTCTTGTGACCCATCATAGCACTTGTATTTAGCAAAGTGAAAAAATATTAAACCTGTCAGATTTTTTTCCCCTTATTTCATAATTTCATATTTTTCGGTGAACTTTTTCAGCTCATCTGTATATCGGCTGTCATTTATATCTTGAACACCTGTACTTAATTCCCTCTGTATTTCTCACCAGGTCATCAGTTGGTTGTGAGCTTCCCAGAACAGCCTCGCTGGTCAGCAGATCCCTCTGATATCGAATTCGTTACAACAGAATGAAAGGCTTAAGAGGCTTAATCAGAATTTCAGACTTTTACTCAGTTTTATGTCCAGTAACTGACATCAAACTGATGTATGATGTCTGTTCTACTCGTGACATGTCTTGCCTCTTTAGCTACGTGCATTACCGCATGCCGACAGATTGAATGGTGTAGTAATGTGTGTGTGTGTGTGTGTGTGTGTGTGTGTGTGTGTGTGTCTTAGAAAATAAAATGTTTTACATACGTGTGTGTATAATTGTAGTGAAGTATATACGTAAAGAGAATAACACCTGCCACATCTTCGTGCCTGACTACTGTCCTCCTTGTCTTTATCTCTCTCTGTGTGCGTGCGTGTGTTTATTAGTGGTGAAGTCTGACACTTGGTGGTGTCTTCTTCCCCAGCCTCGTGTTCATGGGTTTCCCTGACACCGTGTCCAGTGTGTTTAGTTCTTTAGGCTTCGTGTTAAATAAGTCCCCTCACACACCAGTGTCCTTCGTCCTCCTCTGAGTCATTACCGTTAGTGTTGGTATCATAATACTTCCAAAACATGGTTATGAACATGAGGAATTTGTTTTGGTCATCAAAATTTTGCAGAATCCGATATAGAACTAAATGTAATATAAGTAAATAGTAGAAATAAGAAATCGAGGAGTGTGTTTGTTTGAGCTTCACATAGTTTGCATAGACCACAATGATGTTCATTTAGTATAAGAATTACACTCAACCATACCAGTCATGTAATTAGAATTAACCTTCGTGTATTCATGAGGTGAAGGCTGCTTTTTTACGTTAGTTTATTGTGGATAATGTCCTTTTATAATTTTTGTGAAAGCGCATAGATGAACAGTGTCTCTCTGTCCACAAGGAGGGGATGCAGAGTCTAGTTAAGTAAAAGTTAAAACGCAATAACAATTTTTATTCACGTGTGACTTGACTCTTTCTAATTCTAATATCTAATCTTTCTAATTTGACAGTTTCTTGTTACAATTTTCCACCTTAAAATGTTATTGAAAAGGCAAAATATCACCTGTAGATATAACCATATGAGTCATTTCTAATTTTAGATGATGTGTGAAATAACAGGTGACATTTAGAAGTTGGATACCTAATTAACTATTTCACCCATAACTCGGTTTATTCAACAGCAGAATGCATCACATATATACTTTTTAGGGTTTATCTTCCAGTGTAGTGGGTGAGTGGCAACGTAACCAAAACCTGTAAGCTATTATTAGCTAACTTATACACACTGCACCTGATGCAATGTGTTGTACAGTGCGCTAGATTGTTGCAGAAGTGTAGGTTAGTGTTGGGGAATAGCAAGAGAAGGTGAAAATTTATTTATGTTTAAAATTAAGTTTTACTTGAGTTAACAAAATGAAAACACCAATTCCGCAATTTATCAATTCAGGTTTATTCATGATCTGTTTACACAAAGGTATACATAGTTTGTAATTACTGAATTTGTCATTACCGTGTGAACTCAAAACAACTATACTAGAACACAGTAGATTTATGATTCAGCAAAGTGTGACTGCAGAAATTCTGTAATTTTTTTTATCATGTAAATGTATTCCAGAATTCTGAAGTGCTAACCTAGATCTGCATAATCCAGAGGGATCCAGTATAGATCCCTTATTCTTAAGAAGTGTTACAGGAGAAAACTCAGTGCTGTTACCATGCACAGACAGTATAAATGATACATAGACAGTATAACGGTGTCTGTCATGCAGTCAAACAACATGCACTCCTAAACACACCCTATAACCATATATATGCTATAATCCGTTTTTAAAAATTAAAGCAAAACCATTGATCTGTAGGTCTATAAAATCCTTTCCCACTTATCTTTTTATCTGTTGTCTGATTTCATGATTCATTGTAACAGGTTTATAAGTTCATGTAGGAAATATGAATTGGACATTATAAAATTTGTCTAAATAATTGCAGTGGAGGAAAAGACAAGAAGTTGGAGGCTGAAGGATCTGGGAGGTGGGACCAGGGTAATGTTATAGTAGTTTCTTAGGTTTTATGAAGTTTTTTATATAAATCAACAAAGCCAGCCATAGTGGTTACATCTTCTTGACAGTTAATTTGTTTTCTTCAGTACGCTCTCAGTTTAAGATGCGCTCTCCTTCTGCGATTTTCTCCATGTTTTCAAACTCTTCTTTCATTTTCTGCAGGTTGACAATGCGTTCCTCAAAGCCAGGCTTCTTCTCGTCCTCCTCTGTCTTAATCAGTAGGTCAAAGTACTCTTTTGCAGACAGGGACCTGGGTCGCAGGGCAATCTCATCCAGCCTCTTAAGACACTTGAAAGACATTTTAACCAAGTCCATCAACTTGGAATAAATATCTTTGTATTCTTTATCTAGTGCAGCCAACATATCATTTGTGGACATAAACTCTTTCTTTGCCTTGATAAAGTTATCCATTAACTCCTTGACAGTTTGTTTCTTTTTTACCGTTTCATATGTCCACATAACTTTCTCCTTTAAATGGTTGGAATGGTGGCAGTTTCCAGGGCACATTACACATTTGCCCCCAGCATCAAACACAGCACAAGTGCTGATGGCATCTTCTTCAGGGAGGAAGCAGCTGGAGTGGCACGTGAAGAAACACACATTGCAGTTCACGGTAAAGCAGGCAACTGGGGATCTACTCGCCTTAACCTCTTCCACCTCTTTCTCAAAGTTCTCATTTTGCTTCATCTTCTCACTCTCATTGTTCAACAACTGCTTTTTGCTTTCAATCTCTGCACACTTTGAGAGACCAGCCTTGATCTGAGCTGTCAGGGCCTTCATGGACTTTGCAAGTCGTTCACGCTCTTCCAAGACCTGTACAGTCAGTTTGAGATCTCTGCTTTCAATGTCTTCCAGTGCTTTAAAAAATGCCTTCATTTTTTTAAAGTTAGAGCCCCAGGTAATCTCAGTCTGTTTGGTAGTATCGCTGTAGTTATCTTCATCATCTTCATCATTATTAGGCTTATCTTCTGCCACATTCTTAGCATACAAAGCCGAGTTGTTGAAACTGAAGTTAGTGGGGAGACCATTTTTATTTTTTTGACAGGGAACCTCAGCTGCTCTGATGGCCTCTAGAGCTGGGATGTCTGCGCCATGTGCAAATGTCACCATAATCATTATATTCTCCGCTATATCTTTGCCAAAGATTGAGAGGATTGAGTCAAATATGTATTTCTGAGTAGCACTGAGGCGGACAAGAGAAGCTTGAATAACAAAGCAAACAGCATCAATATGCTGAACCCCCAAAGGATTACAAAGGAAGTTCTTAAGCTGCTCTGTGATCTGTTTGTCATGTTCTATCCCACGGGTATCTCCAAACCCTGGAGTGTCCACAAAGGTCAAAGAAAAGGGGACCTGAAAACCTGGTTGGTTATACAGCTCATAAGATGTGACATCACTTGTCTGACTTTCTGCCTGTGAACGATTGGTTATTTCATGGATCAATTTGAAACGATAATTTTCCTCCCACTTCACACCTAGAATGTAATTGACCATTGCATTGATGAGGGTTGTTTTTCCTGAACCTGTAGCTCCAAGCAAAAGGATCACTTTGTTTTTTGCTGCTTCCACCTTTTGTCCAAAGACACAGTAGTTGACACCTTCATTCTGACTATACCGGCTTTGAAGTTTCAGAACACGAACACTTGGATTGCCCTTTTCCACGACAGAGGATTGCTCCAAGAAGAGCTGACTCCTGGTTTCAGATGATGATTTCTTAGACTTTTCAGAAGGATTTACGGTAGTCTCCACACCAGGGAGACTCAGTCCTGCATTCCCACAGTTGGCTGAAACTCTTATTGTGTAAGGAGTGTCATTTTTCAGGCTCTTCAGTGTGCATTCTCTCTTTGGGGAGGTCACAGATACCCATGGTTTACCTGTCTTATCCTGTGTGTACTCTATGAGATAATCAATGACTTCAGTTTTCTCTCCAATGGCTGTAGGAATGTCCCAAGTTATTGTTATCTCATCTGACACTGCGCTTTTCATTTTGGGAGGTCCAGGAGGGCCACATGGGCGGGTCTTGAAAAATGTCGTTGCATCACTAGTCAGACTGACCCCTGGGCAGCACACAGCCTGGCAACTAAAGCGATATTCTTTATTTGGTTCTAAGTTCTTGATAGTGACCTGAGTGGAATTACTCTCAGTGTTCACTTTAACCCATTGTGAACTTTGGACTGTTTGGTAAAAGACTATGTAGGACTCCACATTATTGATACCATGTGCTGGTTTGTTGATTTCCAGATGAATACGGTCATGTTCTGCATTCATGATGGTTGGCACAGGTGGCTTTGAAGGAAGTTCATACTGCGAACTCAGCAGTGCACCCTTCTCATAAACATGGATTGATGAGGCTACGCTGTCTTTGTTTGGGATTGATGCAATACAAAATGCAACATTTACTCTTTCACGGTTGGCCTCCCTGAACTCTACGAACAGTCGTACACTCTGCAAGGTTTTTGTAGCCACATCACCACAGAACCACTGCTTTGCCTTTGGAGAGCTGGGCTCATATGTGATAATTTTGTCACGGTTCTCTGATGTTTCTTTAAGGAATTTCGTCATGTCAGAAACGAGTGAGTCTTGCTCATCTAGAGATGTGAAAGCAAAAACTATCACATAGTCATTAGATGACTTTAGAATGTCTTTTATCAAATCATTACTGGAGGAAAACACGGGAACGCCTTTCATTCTGTCCAGGTATGACCTGAGGACATTCATCTCATTTTCTCTGTCCTTCAAATAGGCAGATATGAGAGCACCCTGAAAAGGAGACCTCTCCACACTGGTCAGTAGAGTCACAAGTTCTTGTTCTTCTGTTCCTCCTCCTCTTATAGACGGAAGAAGCTTACAGAGCTGTTTTTGGAACACCAGTTTATACTCTGAACACATGTCTTTGAATTTTCTGAGCTTGGCTTTGATTTCAGTGAACACATTGGCCATATCATTATTCATCAGTTCCTGGCACTGCATGTCAGTATCATCCAGAGAATCAATGACATGGCGGGCACGTCGCACCAGACTGACACTAATTTCCCTAACCAGTGTAGCAGCTGCTGAGTCCAGCTTTTTCAGGGGATAGAGCCACACACTCATAGGTATAGCACGTTCTCCATTTACCCCAAGAAGCTTTGGAAGTTCTGAGTAAACCTTCATGGCTTCAAGGAAGGACACTGGGTTGTTGTCCAGAGCAAAGTCTCCATGGAAGGTACAGTTGAATTTGTTGCTCTCTTGCTTTTCAGCCTCAGTCATTTTCAAAGATGCATCTCCTTCAATTGATATTTGAGGAATATTTTTGATGCATGCATGTAGATTTCCTTGTATATCCTGATAGTTTTCATTTGAGGAAACCTCCTTCTCAAAAACAAAAAATGCCTGAGCACCATACAGAATGCCAGTAACCACATGAGTGGCAGAGCCCTCCTCAAACACATTACAGTGTTTAATGTTCCCAGTTCCGAGATGGTCCATCGTTAGCTGCTCGAAACGTGTGATGGTTTTGTACTGCAGGGTGACTTGACAGTGGTGCGTAGATCTTTTCTTGTTATTTAAGAACTCTGCTGACCCTTTCACACTGACTAACCCACCGAGAAAACTGGCCTCAAGAGAGGCAGTGACATTCAGAGCTGATGACTTGGCTTCACTGGAGTCTGATGCGAAGATTTTAAAGTCTGTGTTTGGTTGTGGCTTCACATTTATGTTTTTCTTCAGCACTTCTGAATCCCAGAGTGTGATTCCTATATTTAGAAAACAACATGACATATACAATTAATGAGCAACTTGAATTTATATGCAGCTCATTGTCACAGGTGTTATTACCAATTACCTATCTACATATGTTTACTGACATGTATGTGATGAATGAGATATAAATGAATATAACTATAAAACATAAAAACATTATTATTAATAAAATCGCAATATATCTACGCTCATCCTGGCCATGGGCGTGGAAGTGGGGGGAAAAGTGGACCTGACTACCCAGGGCCCGAGTAGGGATTAGATACATTTTGCTCATGTATCTCGTTTACTGGCATTTATAGGGGCCCACTGACATTGAGAGTGTACAGGGCCCAGAATTTGCTGCTACGTCCCTGATCCTATATATTATAGTCTATTAAGCATTTGAAATTGATAAAATAACCATAACCCAATCAATGTATTTAATTTGTAGTACTAATACATTTCTATGAAATTCATGATATTTATTATGTTAATATTATTTTAATGATTATGCTAATACACTATTAAAGTATAGTAAAATGATATTATATATTTATAAACTGTTACATATTATTTCTTTGTATGTAATCTATATTCATAACATGCACCAATTATATAAAATTACAGAATTTTAGGCAAACTTGCTGTTTGATTTTAAGGAACAAAAAGATTAGTTTTAATGATAGTCTGTTTTGCATTTTCTATTGTTTTTGTTGCAAAAGAACAAAAACTTTTCAAAGATATTTGTTATGAAATGTTTCTGTACCTGGGATAAGTGCATCTCTACGACAATCATACAACATTCCCAACTGGAACGGCCTTCCGAGACCAACCAATTCCATGACCTCAGAGGCAGACATCTGTAAATTAAAGCACAGGGTTTTAGTTTACTAGTTGTGTATTGTCAAAATGACAAAGGAAGACACACACACACACACTCACACTCACCCCCACCACACACACACACACACACACACACACATACACACTCACTCCCACCACACACACACTCACCCCCACCACACACAGAGCAGGTTCTTAAAAAAACAGGAGGACGTTTTGGGCAGAGGTCCCTCACCAGCTGTGCAAGCAACGTGCTTGTGTATATACTGTGTATATAAGTAGTAACTTCTCAGTAATTATGAAATTACAAATATAAGAATGGAATTGATCACTTAATTAAGAAAATTATGAAACTAATAAGACAACGGTGTAACGGAGTTCGCACTGCGGAGCATGGAGGCGGACACAATTATGGGCAATTCCATATTCGAAGTCGTAGTCACAGGCAGGGGTCAAAACGGGAGAGCCATCCAGGTTAGACACGTACAGGGGCATGATAAAGACAGACACGAAATGGAGCAGGGCACACAGAACAAAGAGCAGATCACGGAGAATCAAAAGAACACAACAGAACACCGAACCACAATGAACCAAACACGGTAGAACAACGGAGAAGCAGAATCTCAAAACAAGACCAGAGAACGAATAACCGACAAAGGGCTAGGAACACACCGGGACTATATATACATGGCACTTAAACAAGACACAGGTGAGGACAATAACGACAAGGGCGTGGCATACAGAGGGAAACCAGGGCAACAGACAAGCAAGGCGGTGCTAACGGGCAAGGAACAACAGAGACACGAGGAACAGAGACACCGGAGTGACAGCGAGGAGAGGGGGGGGGGGGGGGCGTAGCCCTACGTGACAAATGGACTCAAATAAACAGGCTGCGTAGAATAAATGAAGCTACATACAACATTACCACTATGAAACAATGACAAGGCAGTATACAGGCTAATAACAGGACAAACCAGGGACAGGTGATCACAATAAGGGTGGAGAACTCAACCAGGGGACGAGGAAACTAGACAAAGCACAACAACAAACACATGCAATAATGAAACCAAGGTCTGATTGACAGGTGGGAAAGGACCTGCAATCCATCAGTGATCAGATACCCTGCTGGTATCATAAAGTGGCCAAAGGAGGAGACAGAAGCCAGTGACATCAAGGAGTGTGCCAACGAGTGATGAAGATGAAGATGACCACAAGTGATGAAGTGCTTACTGAGCACCTCAGACAACAGAAACCTGAGGTGGGTGGGAATGAGGAGGAACAGAAACCATCATACAGTATAAACTCCTGTGTAATGCTACGCTTGAAGATAGCATAGACTGAAGACTCACCTGTTTGTTGAGTTCTTAACAGAGCACTAACTCGGCAGATACCACTTGCCGTTGTTCTTAAATTGTATGTCTGTCTATGGTTATTTGTGCTTCTTGGCAAACGTTTAACTTGCAAAACACTAGGTAATGACATTGACTCCTGTAGTTTAGTAGTGATATAAGAGCGTCCGCTTAATGCCGTAAATGTAAATGTAAATGTTGTCCTGTGTTGTGGTGTTACGTGTACGTCCCTCATGGGGAGCTGTAGTCATTAGGGAGCTCACCGCCTGAGGGTCGTCTGTCTGTATATGTCTTGTCTTTGTACCAGCTGACCACTGGTTATTGTTTTGCATTTTGACTGCAGTTTTGTGTTAAGTGCACATTTTTATCATTTCATTCCCATCGAGACTGGCATGGTTCTTTATATTTTTTCCTGCACTTTCATCGCCCGTCACATATTCTAGCAGCATGTTGCAGAAGGAGTTGTGTAAACTAAATCCTCAAACTAGTGTGGTTTTAAAATGTGGTTTTGTGCATGCACTTTATTAATACTGTCATTTTTGCACTTTGTGATACTTGCAACTTGAAAAATATAATTTTTATGTAAAATACAGACCTTTGGACAACTGAGAGAATTATGCAATAGTCAATGCAAACAGCACAATGCCCAAAATGTATAGGTTTATTTAAATTTATACGGAAGTCCTACATGGTGCCTAAAGTTACACTGCTTCTACGCTGAACCGAGGATGAAGCAGTTAGCACATCAGCAGATATGGAGGACTGAAAAGCAATCAGACTCTCAAACAACTTTATGAACCATATAGGCGCAGATGGTGTGTGTGTGTGTGTGTGTGTGTGTGTGTGTGTGTGTGTGTGTGTGTGTGTGCGCGCTGGGGGGTGCGGGGGGGTTGTGTCCACCCCATAATTCCTGCTCACGTTACTCATAATAGGTTAGGTGGTGTGCGCGGTATCCCGCTAATAGAAATATAATAATTATAAAATATTATACTATAAAGATCATAGTAAATATAATATTTACTATTAGAAAAAATAATATTAATAGTACAATTTTTATTCTTATCATTTTTATATTAATAACTCTGTTTCCGCTATTAACAATGAAATGTTAACAAAAAATATTTTTACTAGTAAAAACTGAATTGCAAATAGGCCTAACATTTTCACATGTATAAGGTTATGATATCAAGAAAAATACAAACAAATCTAAAACGGTGTGCTATAATTACCACTAGCAATAATTACATTTCTGAGGTCGCAAATTTCTACGAGAAGAAATAAAATTATTTAACAGCTAGGCTAAATATACCTATTGACAACTGCTGTGTTAATATGTGGATCTATTAACCTAACTGTGAGTGTACTAACCTGCCCATTCTTTCGGAACTTTATTAAACTTTGCAATAAAACAAAGGCCGTTAAGTGTTCTTTGACTTTAGGACAATCACAGCTGCCACAATTTTTCATTTCTCTTAAAAAATGCTCTTCCGATTTCTAACTGATCAACTGAAAATCTACATTTTATAAAATATAGCCCTATATTTCTATTTTCGCGATGGGAGAAGAATAAATCTAGAAATAGAACATTAAGAAGAAATGTAAGAAAAACTATCAAGACTGTCAAAAGTTGTCAGGCGAGATACATGCTACATCAGCATAACCCGTAAATCTTTCACTGTATAGCCTACGCCTCACACAATTTGGCAAGTCCCCACATTTAAGTGAATTTTGAAATTTTGAATGTATGCTGATATTATTACTTCATATGGACACAGATATGGATCTTTTTAACTTTTCCTGCAAAATTTAAGAACAGCTTGTTCCTTCAATAATGATTTTCCAATGCGGATCTTCTTTTCCCCATTAGAGTTGCTATACGTCTCAGTAGTCTTACCTTCTTTTATCACGAAGACGTTAGACTTTCACCAGCGTTCTGCATCGGTTGCTCCGGTCGGCAGATATGCGGAGCGAAGCCGGTATTTATTAGGAACAAAAGCCCCACCTTCTCCAGTTTAACTTCACTGTAAATGGTAATGAAGGAAAATTCGTTTTTCGCACTTCGTTACATTTCATGCTGGCAAATATATTAATAAATGTGACAAGCAACTCCTGGATCTTCATTAATTAAGGATTTTAAAGACGAATAAATTTAAAGATGCAGGGAGCCAGTTTTTTCATGAACCGTCAACATTTAAGTCATTTTTAAATATAGTTTTATAGTTTAATTCATAGTACTTTTGTTTAATTTAATTGATAGTAGTATAAGATAGTTTCTTAGACCATACAAGAAAACTGAAACTCATCCACCCGAGAACATTATAACTGCCGTAGGTTAAAAGGGGCGATAAATACGCTTTCACGTCAATCTGTGAAACTTAAAATGTTAAAACGTCCATGGGCACATCCTTAAGATAGTAACAAATATAGGCTCGGGAAATTTTCGAGCTAAGTCACATGAAATAGAAGATAAAATTATTCATAATTCATTACTGAGAATTATAGAAAACTCTAGGGCTACTGATTTACTAATAAGGCATACTTTAACCTGTTTGGACAAGAAAGGACATCAGAATCTATGACCCAAAATTGCTTAGGGGCTTAAATAACTTACCCATCACAGCACTGAGCATTCGGCTGTGATGCGCGGTCACGTGGTTTCCTACAAAACGTCGCGCAACAACTTCAGTCTTCGACAAACAAGCTTAGAGCTGAAGGGCTTCAGATCAGCCAACGTTGTAAACCAGAACAGATCAAAGTGAGGTGCAGGACTCTGCTAAAACGCCACACCTTACTTTTCTGCTTTCTGACAAAAGGTAAGTGTATATCTTATACCATATTTGGTTGTTGTCCCAATAATGTAATATCTAAAAACATAATTTAGCAATAAAATAATCGTAAAAGTAAAAGAATCGAAAATCGGGGGTGGGGTTGATGGGCATCTGGCTGCTATGGTGGAATTTTATATTTATTATATATTTATTCTCGAAACATATTTTTTATTTTTACTTATTTGTTTTCGTTTGACATGAAGTCAGGCTTATTCATTCAAAGTCCTTTAAGGCACTTTTGTAAAAGCCTATATGCAAATTGAGAAAGATGTATTTCAAAATGAAGATATTATTTTAGGCATAATCCAAAACTACAAAACTAATCCTGGGATATATTATCATTTTAGTTCTCATTGTCTTTTCGTCTCTACAGGTCAGTCATTTGCAGCATATAGCATCAGTTGTCTACAGTAAGTCATTCCAAAATGGGCAGTGATAACAGTAGTATTAAAAGGGATAAAGAACGAGCACAGAACAGGGCCAACCAGCTCGAGCGTGAAAAGGAAGAGCTGATGAGGCAGAAAGCAGCTCTGGAACAACAAGAAAGAGATCGACAGCAGAGGGAGGAGGAGAAGAGGAGAGTGCAGGAGGCCCAGCGGAACAAAGAGTACGCAGAAAAACAACGGATCCAGAAAGGGAAGTTCAACACCAAGATTCCTGTAGCGGTCGCATGACACAGCGTCCAAACCCTGCGTCCTGACCCGACAGACGCCTTCATCTCACCACTCCTGACACAAGACATCAGGACATCAGGACAGACTTACCAAGTTATTAACCGGCTTCCTGTTTGTATGTTTGTCTTATTTTCCATTTGTATTTTGAGTTTTGCTCAAGGTAATCGTTACCTGAAAGGCCTGTTGTACCTCCACTGGTACCAATAAGTCAAACACAGGGTCATCAGCTTGAATCCTTCAGACATGTGTCACCTCATTAACATTAAATTCCTCCTCCACTTGTGTCCAGCCTCTGGTCCCATCATTCCACCTACCTATCACTACAGGTGTTGAGACAGGGGTGGGGACATCCCCCTATCACCTACCTATCACTACAAGTGTTGAGACAGGGGGAGGGGACATCTCCCCATCACCTACCTATCACTACAGGTGTTGAGACAGGGGGAGGGGACATCTCCCCATCACCTACCTATCACTACAGGTGTTGAGACAGGGGTGGGGACATCCCCCTATCACCTACCTATCACTACAGGTGTTGAGACAGGGGGAGGGGACATCCCTCTATCACCTACCTATCATTACAGGTGTTAAGACAGGGGTGGGGACATTCCCCTATCACCTACCTATCATAACAGGTGTTGAGACAGGGGTGGGGACATCCCTCTATCACCTACCTATCACTACAGGTGTTGAGACAGGGGTGGGACATCCCCCTATCACCTACCTATCATTACAGGTGTTGAGACAGGGGTGGGGACATTCCCCTATCACCTACCTATCATAACAGGTGTTGAGACAGGGGGAGGGGACATCTCCCTATCACCTACCTATCATGAGACAGGGGTGGGGACATCCCCCTATCACTCCCTTCTATATAAAATTGCAGTGCTTTTTAAAAAATTTCAAAATAAGGTTCCAAAGGTCATTTAAAGTACGGTACTTCACAGAACACAGGAATGTATAGACATGCATGATAATTACAGTATGCCATTGACTGCCAAGTTTGAACTACAGCCACCACTGGAAGCTTTACAGCACACAACCAGGGGCGGATCTATGGGCGGGCCTGGGTGGGCCAGGCCCACCCTGATTGGCAGCAGGGCCCGCCTAATCACAAGCTCAGAATACAGTTTTCCATATGAAAATGAATGAAAATAAACTATAATTGCTGCAGGATGGCGCCTAGCGCACGAGTCATTTAATGACCATACACCCCGCCCACCCTGAACAACTTTCCTTCGTGCTTGCCCACCCCAATTACACTTTGGCCCGTCCAAAAACTGCCGGCTGCATCCGCCACTGCACACAACAATCTATTTTCACTAAGAGCACAGATGTAGTGTATTCATACATAATTCATTCATACAGAAGTCAGGAAGAGGAGGTCACATCCAGGGGCGTAGCACCAAATTCTGGGCCCTGTACACTCTCAATGTCAGTGGGCCCCTATAAATGCCAGTAAACGAGATACATGAGCAAAAAAAATTGGCCCCTCTCCCTACTCGGGCCCTGGGTATTCAGGTCCACTTTTCCCCCCACTACCACGCCCATGGTTACATCCACACAGAAGTTCAGATATATACATTCATTTGTGGTTTTTAGATGCATAGCAAAAGTCACTGAAATTGAAACACTTTTACATCTTTATATGTTGCAACATGCCAAACATTCATGAGACATCTTGTGTTTTTATTTATTTATTCATTGACCCTTAGCAATCCTTTAATGTTTGTCCATCTGTGTCAAATATGGAGGACATGTGTATCGACATCCTGAATTAATCTTCAACCACATATGTACATTCATGCAAACATACACATCCATAGACACACGTGCTGAGAAAAGAGATTTATTAAAGGGCAAAATCAGGGTCATGTAAGCAGAAAGGAGAGAAAAACAGGTATGAACAAAACACTGCCAGAGGGAGGAACAAACAAAGATGTGAGTGACAGGTGGGGGCGGGGCTAACAGTGACAATAATAGTGATTTATACAGGCTGGAATGTACATGAACAAATGATAAACAGATTGAGTTAGAGATAACCTCCAACACACACGCACACAGAATCCGAGTATTAACCCGAGTTAACTGTAACTTCCAAAAGTTGACCATCGCCCCCCCACAGACAGAGCATGTTTTGAGCAGAGGTCCTTCATCAGCTGTGCAAGCAACATATACTTCTGTATATACTGTATAAGTAATAACTTCCCAGTAATTATGAAATTACAAAAGTATGAATGGAATTAATTAATAACTTAATTATGAAAATTATGAAAGTAATAAAATGTTAAAAAAATAATTCGTTCCCAGTCATCCTGACAGTGTTGTCACAGGTATTGTGCCTGAAACCAGTTCGTATTTCAACAGAATGACTTTCTGTGCTCAGAACTACAATACTTGTGCATGTCACCATCCACTTATTCCTACAGAGAACATTCCAGAGATGAAAACGTGTTCATTCTTGAAAATGCAGGTCAACACATTCACTTGAGTGTTTCGACCTTACCATGCCATTCAGAAGAATTTGCTTGAGTTTATTTTGCAAATCTTTCTACAAGGTGAATTTCAAACCGGCATTTTGTCCTCTCTTGCAGTCTCCCCGGGTCGACCAGTGGCCCAGGGCTTTGCCCACGTTTGTCCCAGCACCTCTCCCCTCAATTTTAACTGTACCATAGTATCACGCACTACCATACATGCATATACACCAACACCTACACACAACCCCGCTGGGGTGGGCATGTGGGGGTTACTGGGAAGTGCGGCTCTGGGACACCACTGCTCCTGGAGGGGCCGCGGGCGGGTGGGATTCCCTGGTCTTTCTCTGCCTGCCTCTGGCCTCCGGGGGAATGTTGTAGCAACTTTCTACCCTTACTAGTAAGTACATTACATACCAAAAAAAAAAAGAGAGTAGTGACTCTGAAATCTCTTCTGGTAAGATTTCGTAAATGTCCTACTTTTGTTTGCCGGTTATGGCTGTTGTGTTTTTGGAAGAGACACACTTTAAAAAGTACCATCTTGATAAGTTAAAATTGCTCAAGAATATTATTCTATTTCAAGTAGCTGAGGGTTTTTTGTATAAATTTATGTAAAAAAATCTCTTTGCCTATTGGCAGTTTTACAAAAGACAAACTACTGAAAATAAATATAAAAATAAAAATCAGTGCCATTTTGAATAATCAATATGCCACTATAATTCAAATATTATGTGTGTCAATTTCACATTATTTCAACCTTTCACAAATCAAATCTCAAACATATGGTCCTGTAGATGGGGAGGCTTCTTGCAAGAGAGCTTGCACAGTCTCATGTGGCAGCCAAAGGTGTGTAAGGAAAGGTGTAAAAGCAGCAACCACCCACACCTGACACACGCCTCATTTTACTCCCACACTTACTACTACTACAGAGAACATTCCAGAGATGAAAACATGTCGATTCTTGAAAATGCAGGTCAACACATTCACTTGAGTGTTTCGACCTTACCATGCCATTCTGAAGAATTTGCTTGTGTTCATTTTGCAAATCTTTCTGCAAGCTGAATTTCAAACTGACATTTTGTCCTCTCTTGCAGTTCTGTGTGTGACTTCACACAGACGTTTACAGCACTGAGTACAAATAGGACGACATTTATGCATGAGAGGAACTTTGGCCCATGAGTGACCAACAACATGGGACCAGAGTCTCTTGTTGTTGGGAAAGTAGGGGTTAATGTTGATCATCGCACTGTATGATGGGAGTTGTAGTGTGTGTGTGTATGTGTAGTCGCCTAGCTGTTCGGTGAGAGTTCTCTCTCTCTGGCTCATTTTCTCTTGTGTTGGCACGGCCACCCGTTTAACTTTGTTTTACGACCAAGCAAGCTACAATAAAATGTCCTGTACTGTATTGTAAACCAGCTTCTCTGCTCATCTTTCCGCTGGAAAAGAACCAAATTAGGGTATTACCCCAGAACGGGTGGAAATTAAAGTTCAGCCTGCTCTGGCCCACGGAGCTATGGTGGAAGTAAGCTCCCCTGACCAGCACGACCACGGTCGAGAGTAGCAAGCAGGCAAAAGGTAACATTGTACACCACTTCCAAATAATATTTGTGACGCGGCAGGCGGCAGACGGACGAGACACGGAATCCGCTGGTTTCACTCATGTTTGCTTTTATTCTTTACACGTATTGCGCAATAGCGCACAAGGAACATCAAACACAGACTTGGTACGTGTAGACTTAGACAACGACGAGCACAGGACACTGCGCGAGCGCACATTAAATAGACAAACCACATTAGCCCCACGTGATCACGAGACGATTCACAGGTGAGACTTATTAATCACACGACATAACCCTAACCACGGATATCCACTGACGCAGACAAAGCACATGGACAACGTTGACACACGCCCAAAAGGGAGGGGCCGGGGTCCTCAACGTGACATATTTAGTTCAATTATAGTTTTTTGCAGCTGCTAAGACAAAAAGTTGTCCTTATAGCACAATTTCTGAAACAACTAACCCATGTAGCTTATCTATTGACTGGGTGTGCTAAACCTTAAGCACATTCTCTGCCTTACACTCATTTAGAAATTCTAAAACACACTTTTTGCAAAACTTTAAACACAGTTGTTCACATAAGACACAACATTCAAAACTGAAAACCATGTGTTTCCACACAACTGCTAAACTCACCTACCAAAATACCATACTATAACGTTTTGCATCGCTGAGCATGGAGGCGGACACAAACGCCGAGGACAGCGAGATTTATTATCATCATATAATATCATATCAGGGGTCATATCAGGCAGGCAGTCCAAACACGAAATGTAGACAGGCATGACTTACAACACAAGGAGAACTCACAAACCAGGCAGGAACAAACGGAGATCACACGGGGAACAAAGAACACCAAAATACACGAATGAGAAAATGAACAAAGCACAAACTGACAAAACTAACGATAACTGACTAGGGGAACACAGGGGCTTTAAGTACACGGAACTTAAACAGACACAGCTGAAAACACTGACGACATGGGCGTGGCAGATGGGGGAAACCATAGAAACAGACAACAAGGCGGGATCAACGAGCAGGAAACAACACAAACATGAGGAACAGGGAAACCGGAGCAACAGCTAGGAGAGGGGGGCGTAGCCCTACGTGACACATACCCAGTTCTCACACGTTACAACACTTCTAGCTCATTTTAGACATCGAAGCCTAATCCCTATAAAGAGGCCACAAGTTGCAAATCTTGGTGTGCACATCAATGTTCGATATTGCATAGAGATGATGATGAAGAGTACGGGAATGAGGAAGAGGATGAGCAACCATAATGGATGAGATTAGAGCCCCTCTAGTTGACCATGTGGTCAAGCATGCGTTGGGTTATCTGGAGGTAAAGGGTCCAACCTTATCTGTGCTGCTACACTGTAGCATCATCCAGACAATTCAAAATGAGAATAGATAAGTAGACCTGTCCTCTACACATACTACATCATGTACTAGACTACCCCTCTATACATACTACATCATGTACTAGATTACCCCTCTATACATACTACATCATGTACTAGACTACCCCTCTATACATACTACATCATGTACTAGACTACCCCTCTATACATACTACATCATGTACTAGACTACCCCTCTATACATACTACATCATGTACTAGACTACCCCTCTATACATACTACATCATGTACTAGACTACCCCTCTATACATACTACATCATGTACTAGACTACCCCTCTATATATACTACATCGTGTACTAGACTACCCCTCTATACATACTACATCATGTACTAGACTACCCCTCTATACATACTACATCATGTACTAGACTACACCTCTATACATACTACATCATGTACTAGACTCCCCCTTGCTGGATGGCTATCCACCTCAGAACAGAAAGAGACCATCATCACTATGGTCAGAGCAAACATCTGTATACGTTTCTGACAACTTCAACAGCACATCATTACTGACAATGTCACCATCAGCAACATCCATTCAGTGAGTCTATCCGGACTGGGCCAGTGACAGTGTGAAACGACGGCGCTATGAATTTGCCACTCATCATCATGCCACTGTCATCACACAACACTGTGCACATCATCACCTTCTTCAACACAGAGCACAACATACTCATTCTCCATCACTAGGGGGATGAACCAGAACAGTCCAGGTTTGTTGTTGTCTGGGACAACATAAGTTTGCACCGGGCTGCTCAAGTACAAACTGGTTCACTGAACAGCCACGATATGTTGTGATTCACCTCCACCAAACTCTCCATTACTGTTGAGTTATTTTTGGCATGGAGGTGGTCGCCAACCCCCCCAGCTCAAATACATTCAGCAGGTGATGGAGGAAGCTTGAGGATATTTTGTCTTTTTTTTCTTTTTTGTTGTTCATGTGTTTACAGTATATACAGCATTTGTTGCTGTAGTGTTCATGCAAAACCAAAAAAAAACCCTTCTCCTTGTATTTTACTTTATGTTGTAAATGTACTGAATATGCAAAAATAACTTAAATATTTGTGAATATTCATGTATGTGAGACCTCTGACAGACCTTCACAGCAGACTACAAACTAAACACTCAAACACATGGTAGTAGTGTTTTCCATTTGTCACTTCAGTGTGTAGTCACATATATGAAAGGCTAATCATCTGATATTTGTGTGTAGCGTTTAGATGCAAAAATATGGTTTTGGCAAGAGTTACAAGAGTTTTGGTTGAAGTGTGTGCTTTTTCCAAAAGTGTGAGATGTTTTGCCTGTTGTGTGTGTAGCATTGGCTGCTGTGTGTTAAGTTTCGACAAAAGAGCCATAGTCTCAGAAATTATGTCTTAGCATCTGCAAAAAACTGTAAGTATCCAGCATTTCATGCTTATACTTGTTGACATTCCATAGTAACAAATCTCTTCATATGAAAACTCATAAAAACGGGGCACATCCTAACATGTAGGTCTTGTACTGAGCCAAGCTGAACCAACCGACCTGCTAATGTTCACTGTTCTGTTCCACTTTGCCTAACTCTGTTCTTATGTGTCTCACTATCACAACTGCACAATAATTCTGAGTGTGAAAGCTCACCGACAATGGCTTCCCTCTCCTCTTTGTGTGTGATAACACTATGTCACCACAATACAGACAAATAACAAGAGAGATCAATGTAACTTGCTCAGTGACATTGAAGCGCGAGTCACAGTCATCTTGGAGCAATTTAGTCCAAGTTTTTTGAATGCCGTATACACACAGGCCAAACAAATCAGCCATGACTAGAAGCTTTACAGCACACAACTATCTATTTTCACTAAGATCACAGATGTAGTGTTTTCATACGTAACTGGACAGAAGTCAGGTAAAGAAGGCCACATGTGAGAACTGAGATGAACACAAACTTGGTGTGTAGATCTTACAAGTGTCCCTCATTACCAGAACTATCAAGAGAAGGTGGTGTGATGCAGTTTATGGAGTTAAACTAAATAAAGTTAAAGAAATCAATGATTGTAACGCCCAAGGCGTCATGGAGCGATGAGGCAGATACTTGTGAGAAAAGAGATTTATTGAAGGGCAAAATCAGGGTCATGTAAGCAGAAAGGAGAGACAAACAGGTATGAACAAAACACTGCCAGAGGGAGGAACAAACAAAGATGTGAGTGACAGGTGGGGGCGGGGCCAACTGTGACAATAATAGTGAATTATACAGGCTGGAATGAGTGATAAACAAGTGATAAACAGATTTAGAAAGAGATACACTGGAGGTGCAGATACCTATGAAGATGAACAGAGATACATATCAGAAATATAAAACAAATACTATAAATATTGTGAAGAGCAAATAACGAGTCATGGAGAGGAGATTGGAGATGTATGGGTATTTATGCATATGCTGGTCAGAGCAGACATATCTGGCAAAGGAAACTTTTAATAATAATAATAGTAATTGCGTTCGTTCTCCAACAGCCAACATACAACCAGCTAATAGCGATACAGTTGCATTTGGTACTACTCGAGAACTTGCATGTCTCGCATGATTTCTTTCCAATTCTTTCTTTGGCGTGCCTGTTTTACAAGCATTCTCAATTCGTCAATTGTCTTCAGTTGTTTTGGCAATTGTGATATTGCTGGCGTGATTTTGTTGCTTGCTCTTTCCTTGAGGTCGTTGTTGATGATTGTTGCTAGTGTCGTTGTTGAAACTTTTAGATATGACATTACTGAATGATATGAACATTTGCAGATGTTGCAGGATTAAGGGAGGTTGGTGGTTAGTTTAAGGTAGTTTAAAGTGCAACGAGCTCCACTAGAGGCCCACAGCTGTTAGCACCAGTTAGCACAGGCCCGTAGCCAGGGGGGATCGAAGGGTTCGTCCCCCCCTCCCCCCGCCGCCCCCTCGCCCCCTCCCCCCGTACACACATGCCTCTCAAGATAGGTAGGCTATTCAATGAATGAATTGTTAATCTCCGGTGAATATACATCAAATCTTAATTTACAATATCACATCCAGACTAATAAAAAAGAAAAGTAGACTCAGAGAAGTGAGGAGTAAGAAAAATGGTTAATGTTTCTCTTTACACATTTTGTTCAGACTGTTTTACACCAATCCAGTAGGTGGCGGTAATTCCCCCATTTCTGTTGTTAGCTAATGGAAAGAATAAGAATCAGGGGATTTCGGCAACATTGTCCCAAAACATTGGTGACTTGTTCAAAAAAGGCCCAAGATCTGTAAGCTGCTGAGTGCAGGGCTTCTACTTCTTTACAACTCCCCTGCGTTAACAGTGCCGGGCTTGGCTTAGCCCAATAGTATATTGTACATGTAACACCGGATTATTAGTGTTATTATTCAGATAATTCCAAAATCTGGATTTTAGTTGATTTTTAAGAAAGGTTAAGTGACAATAACATTCAGTCACTCACTTTACAATGCTAATGATCAAGCTAGGGTGTATTTTACTCTCAACATGCCTGTTGCTCCTAAGGCCATAGTAAATAAAATACAGTATAGAGGTGTAAAAAAGGGGTTAAATATGGAAATGTTAGCTCTTTTCTGGCTCTACAGAGTACACAAACATTGAACTCAACAGTTAGCAGAGTATAAATTATGAGATATTAAAATACTAAAATCTGAATATTAAAAAAACTATATTTTTAAATGGTCAGTATCTTTTCCTCGCATACCCTGCAATGTCATGAACAACCTCTGAAATATTAGTGCCAGATTCATGCAAATGCAGTTTTGGGGTTCTACATTACCACTAAAAAGCACACAAAGTTTGATGAAAATCTGTGTCGGTTGGGTTCCAAAGTGTCAGATTTCCCATAAAATGACGCCAAAGGAGAGGAAAAACAGACAGACAGTGAAGGCAAGACTCAATTAAAAAATAAAGAAAAAGAAGGCGAGATACAAAAGATGGAGAGGAAAAATAGACAGGCAATGAATAAAAGCAACAGAGACAGACAGCAACAGAGATAAAGAGGAGGGAGAGCAACAACAGACCTAGGTGAGCAACAGAGAGAGAATGAAGTCCCAGCATAGTTGTAGGAAGATTTGAATAAGATGGAACACTTCAGTTTTTAAGTTTTAAGTTTAAGTTTTAATTACCATACCTATAGTGTACCTCATGAAGTATTTTTTATCTATTTATGTCAACAGTAGAGAGATAGGCAACAAAGGACAGCAACATCAATATTATAATGAAGGGCAGCAACAGAGACAATGGAACAAAGCAACAGACAACTGAGGTGAGCAACAGAGACAGACAATGAAGTCACATCACAGGTGTAGGAAGTTTGAGTAACACATTTATATCAAATTTATGTTAACAGTGGGGAGCAACAGACGAACAAATAAGGACAGCAAAAACACACTCACAACAAACTTATAATTAATAAAATATGTCTAAATTAAAAGGTTTGAAGTGTGCTCGTGTATTTAGGGGACATTGGAGTAGAGAGCCAAATGAAGTCCACTTTTGGGGGAAAAAGATCCCCCCCCCATCACAATGCTGGCTACGGGCCTGTAGCATGTCTGGTTGTGCTTCTCTCTGTCACGGTGGGGAGGCCCGGTCACCACCAGAAGACACGTGCTCCTACTCACACACCCCTACAGCACCAAACCACTCCCCAGGTCCCAATCACCTCAGTACTAGCACGTGTCCTATTATGTTGTGCACCTTTTTAAGTCCACATGTCATTCTGTCCAGTGCTGCACATTCACCCCAGTTGACAGCTCATCGCTGGACCTGCTCACTTCCTTGCCTGTGTATTGGGACCTTAAGACGTTAAGCTGTATTGCTGCATCACAGAGCATACTATTTTCTGTTCACCTATATTGAGAAGTATGGAGAATAAAGACTGTACTATGCAACCCTCGCTTCGGCATCACAGAATGTGCAGCCTGAAGCGGCCGGAGGCGAGGAGCCCTCTCCTCTGGAAATCCTCACTCTACAAGGAAGGGCTCTTGGTAAGCAGCAGCAGGAGCTTCAGGAGCTTCGTTCAGTTTTGTCGACTGTCACTATGTATTTGCAGAATTTGTCTGTGTAGGCTAACACCGAGCAAACCCCCCCCCCCCCCCCCCCATCCCCAAGATCTACGGTGGGGATTCCGAGATGTGCAAAGGGTTTCTGGTCCAATGCCGCCTGTATTTCATCTACCATCCCAGACTTAGTGACCAGGCAAAAGTCACATTCGTTACTTCACTCCTTACTAGCAAAGCATTGAACTGGGAAGATGCCTTGCTTACGGGCAACTCTCCCCTTGAGAATAATTACGATGCCTTTGTACAGGAATTTAGAGAAGTCTACAACCATCCACATCAGGGGAGGGCATGCGGACAAAGCCTGCTGTGGCTGCGTCAGGGTGTCTGTAGCGCAGCAATGCATGCCCTCAAGTTCCGCACCTTAGCCGCCAGTACGGGGTGGAACTACGCTGCCCTGACAGACGTTTTTCTGGCTGAACTGAGGTCAGACTCAAGGGTGGAGCTATGGTGTCATCCAGAGGAGCAGTTGTTAAATCAAGTGGTACGTCTGGCCATAACTTTCGATTGTCTGCTCCAGGAGAAGGGAAGAAGCACTCCGTCCCTCACTACCCCGCAGGCTCCCGCGCCAGAGCCGCCCCATGAGATCCCACCAGCTGAGCCCATGCAGGTGGGAGAGACTGCCTCCCCAAAGAAGACCTTCAGCACCGGGAGGGGACGCGTGAGTAACTCCTTGACAGGAAACTTGCGGACTTATGAGGTTACAGTGTCTCACGCAGCTGAGTCATTGGGACTCTCTGCTCTAGTGGACTCGGGAGCCTCTGGGAAAATAATGCTGCAGAGCGTGGCTTAACGGCTGGGCGTGGCTAAATGCGCATTATTTCTAATCATTTCGAGTATATGTATGAATGAATGATTCAATTTATATAGCGCCTTTTCAGGATACCCAAGGCTCTTTACAATTTTAACACAGCTACCAACCAATCACACACCGGCGAGAAGTGGCAGCCAATTGCACACAGCGTACTCTCTACCGGGATCCACAGCCCCCTGGGGGACTGAATGGGGTGCAGGAAGGGGAGAGAGGACAGACCCTAGTGGCAGAGCACCATCCACCACTGGGCATACAAGCACACACACTTACAGACAACAGCTTGTTTTTATTGAACAGAGAGAGACACAGACACACACTCAGGGAGAATTTGTCTGGGACTGCCAATTTACCTAAGCTCCATGTTTTTGGACTATGGGAGGAAACCGGAGACCCCGGAGGAAACCCACGCAAACACAGAGAGAACATGGAAACTCCACTCAGATAGGGACTTGAACCCAAGACCCCAGTGCTGAGAGGCAAACGTGCTAACCACCAAGCCACCGTGCTGCTATGTATAAATATTTAACTTAATTAAGTTTAATGTGCTGGGAAATATTGAAATGGACCTTGAAAGTGACGTACAAGTGCCACAATCATCTCCTTTTTTTTTTTGGGCCATCTCCACCACCCATCTTTGGAGGACAACTTTGTTTTTATGTACAGATTAAATGGCAATTATAACAATTCTGTGTAATATATAGTATAGTGATAACAATATATAATATAGTGATAACTCTAGACTTAAGACTCACCTGTTTAGTCAAGCCTTCAGCTAAAATTCCCCTTGTAAGGTGTAGGGGCTTGGGGGCCCCCAGACGTTGAGATTTCTGGTGATCTGAGATGTTGATGCTGTCATCCAGCTGTGTCTTGACATCACTCTATTTGTGACTATGACTTGACTGGAAAGCAATGTCTCAGTGAGCCCTCATGCCTGTGGTCACCTCTGAACCCCTCCCTTTAGTTATGCTGCTATAGATTAGTCTGCCGGAGCCACATGCTGATCACTGGCACGTGAGCTACGTACATTTAAATCAACGGTGGTTTAAATTCATGTCTACTCAGTCTGTATTATCTATCTTCTTGCATGGCTCTACCCAAGACGATTGGATACAGGCACCTGCAGGCACCTGGGGGATGGTCTGGCTGCCGGTGGATGTGCTGATGCCGGGGTTCACCTGGGGAGTAACACTGCAGTCGGAGCCTACAATACCAGCATCACTGCTCCGACACGGAATGAAAGCCTGGCATTAATCAACAGACATTTACAGTGACAATATCAAAACCCAGAACTTTCAATTCTACCTTTTACCTAGTCTGATTGTGTGAATTATGTGTGACTTGTGTATTTGTGTGTTAACGGGCCGCCCAATGGAGGATGGGTTCCCTTTTGAGTCTTGGTTCTCCCGAGATTTCTTCCTATTCCCCACCATTTAGGGAGTTTTTCCTCACCACTGTCGCCTTTGGCTTGCTCATTAGGGTTCTGGACCCATAGTATTGTTAACCTTGTAAACCCTGTAAAGCTGCTTTGCGACAACTTGAGTTGTTAAAAGCACTATACAAATAAACTTTGATTGATTGATTGATTGATTGATAAAAATATGCAAAGTGATATTGGGGTTAGGTGGACCAAGAAAAGAGGGGGAGAGAAAGAATAAAAAGGGAAAAGACAAAGAGGCAGAAAGAAGAAGAGAAAAAAAATAATAATAATAAAAAATAAAAATAATAATGATAATAATAAAATAAAACACGCAACCAGCTCAAATGACCACTGCAAAGAAGAACAGAAAGTAAACCAAATACATATAGTACAAATGAGTGCGATGTATGGGTGTGTGTGAGTGTGTGTTTATGTGCAACCTAAAAGTGCAACATAGGATAGATGTATGGAATGTACTTACCAGCCAGGGTGGATAGCTGCGACAACATTCCCCCAGAGGCCAGAGGCGGGCAGAGAAAGACCCGGGAATCCCACCCGCCCACGGCCCCCCAAGGAGCGGTGGAGTACCAGAGCCGCACTTCCCAGAAACCCTCACATGCCCGCCCCCACAGGCGGGAGAGAGAGACCCCGGACAGCGCCCCACCAGTCAAGGAGCGCAGATCCGGGGGAACCAGAGGGAACAGAGCCCCCCCCCCCCCCCCCCCCCCCCCCCCAAGGTCCCCCCCCCGTCATAGGCCAGCGGCAAAGCCACGGCGCCACTCGCCCGGAATGCCACCCACCACCCGGCAGGGCCCACCTCCCGCCGAGGAGCACCCGGCCGCCCCGAACCACAACCGCCCAGGAGAGCGGGCCGACCGCCCCCCCCCCGCCGGGGAGCCAAGCCGGACCCCGAAACCCCAAGGCACCCCCCCTCTGGAGTGGTGCAGTGATTTCAGGGGAGCATCCGGGAGTGAACCGGGCACGACCAGCCCCGTCCCAGAACCAGCTGTCCTCACCCATACACTCAAACTCAGATTTGCATTCGCCCCTATACACCCCTACCATGCACACACCCTCCCCCATACACACACTCAAATTCACCCTCACACGTAGACCTTCACACATATACACCTACATGCATGTTCACCCAACATAAATTCCTTCACACATTCGACCACACCCATAGACACTCCTGTGCACATATATACACCTCCAAATTTACCCACACATGCCCATATATCCCCTCCCTCCAACACGTACTCATTCGTCCACTTATTCAAAAAGAAACAAGGACACACACTTATCCAAACTAGCACACCCTCTGCGGCGGGGGCAAATGGCTTGACCAGCAAGGACCGGTAGTAGTTCTAGGAAGCCACCAGCCCAGTCCCGCGCCAGCGATCCACCCCCGCCCCGACAGGGAGCAGGAAGCGGGTGAAGGAAGGCCTTCCCACCCCTCCACCCCCAGTGCTGTGTTGTGTGTAGGTGTTGGTGTATATGCATGTGTGGTAGTGTGTGATACTATGGTGCAGTTAAAATTGAGGGGACAGGTGCTAGGACAAACGTGGGCAAGGCACCGGGCCACTGGTCAGTGTATGTCCACACCGTCCCCTCAAAGGCCCTCAATGTCTAAAGTGCAATAAAAACTGAGGTACAGACAGTGGTGAGGAGACGGGTGAACCCTGGCAGCAGGCCCACCTCATCAACCTCTGAGTACATGCCTGCCCCCAGAATCCTAAATGTACAAGGACTGTATGTGTGTGTGTGTGTGTGTGCGTGTGTGTGTGTGTGGGGGGGGTGGGTGGGTGGGAATGCTAGGTCCAGAGGAAAGGGTCCTCTGGAAGAGGAGAGCCAGCACAGAGCCTCGCTGCCCCCCCAGCTCAAGGCAGGGAGCGGCCGACCCGGGGAGACCAGGGTGGCAACCCTCCCCATCACTACATCCAAGCTCAGATCCACACCACCCCCACCGCAGAGAGCAGCCGGTCCGGACATCCACATACATCTAGACACACATTTCCTTCACACACGTATGCACTCACACATATTTAACCCATAAATATATATATATATATACACATATACATACATACATACATATATATAAATATATACATACACATACATACACATACATACGTACATACATATATATCTACACATACATATACACCCACACACACTTGTCCCCTATACACAACACCCCTGTGTAAGCACCCACAGCCATACCAATCGCACAGTGAACAAACGATGACAGACATCAACAGCATTGAGGACATGCTGGTCGGAGTCCGGGACCCTACCTCCCGGTCCACCCCAGACATCCCCATCATCCACCACCCCACTCCCACCACCCAGGCACCTCGGAGCCCCAAGGCCCAGACCCAACGCCCCGACACAAGGCCGACCGACCCACCCCACCCAGCGGTGCAACCGCAGCGGCGCAGGTCCCCCCGCCACCTGACCCCGCAGGGGAGGCCAGCCACCCCGCCGAGGGCCAGCATCTGCTCCCCCCGCACGATCATCTCCTTGGTCTTCAGTGCATTAAGGAGAAGGTCTTTTCTCCTACTCCATGCTGCAAAGGCAGCCACCAGATCTCTATACTCTCCTTCATCTCCACCTCTAATACATGCTACTACTGCTGTGTCATCTGAATATTTCTGGATGTGACAGAGTTCAGACACATGTTTAAAATCAGCAGTATATAGGGTACAGAGGAAGGGTGACAATACTGTACCCTGAGGAGCCCCAATGTTGGTCACCACTATCTCAGAACAGTGATCACCCATCTTGACATACTGTGGACGCTCCGTGAGGTAGTTGTAAATCCATGTTATCAGCGTAGAATCCACACCTATCTTCTCCAGCTGTTCCTTCAAAATATGAGGCCTGATTGTGTTAAAGGCAGTGGTAAAATAAAAAAACATGAGTCTCACATATCCCCCTGACCCCTCCAGGAACGAGAGGGTCTTGTGTACCATGTAGACTAATGCATCATCCACGCCCATGTTCTCCTGCTAAGCAAACTGTAGCGGGTCCCCAGCCTGCTGCACCTGAGGCCTGAGTATCCGGAGCAAAAGCCTCTCCAATGTCTTCATAATCACTGAGGTTAGGGCCACTGGTCTGTAGTCCTTCACTCCGGCCTCCCTACTTTAGGGACCGGCATGAGGCATGATGTTTTCCATTTGACAGGCACTTGTCCAGTGTGAAGACTCAGGTTAAAGACTGATTGTAGAGGCCTAGACAGTCCTGATGCACATTCCCTGAGTAGCCGAGGCGATACACCATCAGGACCAGTAGCTTTCCCTGGTCGCAGCCTACGTAGCTCAGCCCGGACCTCATCCACAGAGAAGCCATGTGGAGTCACAGCAGTAAATCTGGGAAAGTCACTGCCTGGTGTAGAAAAGCAGGAGGTCACATCAGTAGAGGTGGTACAGCTGCTGGATGAAGCAGAGCAGGTGGTCACAGCAGAAGAGCAGACTATCCCATTACACCTGGCACAGTAGCCAAAAACCTAGGTGTCATACTCGACTCCGACCTATCATTTGATAAATACATAGATAATACTACTAGGATAGCTTTTCTACATCTCCGCAACATTGCCAAATTAAGAAATGCATTATCACAGGATGATGCAGAAAAATTGGTGCACGCCTTTGTTAGCTCTATATTAGACTACTGCAATGCACTACTGTCAGGATGTTCAAATAGGAATCTAAATAAACTTCAAATTGTTCAAAATGCCACAGCCAGAGTTCTGACCAGAACTAGAAAATTTCAACATATTACACCAGTCCTATCAGCTCTGCATTGGCTCCCAGTTAAATTCCGTATTGATTTTAAAATTCTATTATTAACATATAAAGCACTGCATGGGCTTGCTCCTGAGTACCTCCAGGAACTTATTTCCTACTATGAACCCCCACGTCCACTAAGATCACAGGGTGCTGGTCTTTTATTAGTTCCACAAATTAAGCAGGGGGAAGAGCCTTTTCTTATAAGGCCCCCAGCTTTGGAACAACCTTCCAAATTGCATACGGGACTCTGACACAGTCACAATCTTTAAGTCTAGGTTGAAAACCTACCTATTTAGTTTAGCGTTTGATAATTAATATCCCCCCTTAGATAAAGGTACAGATCCAGGGGTTCATAGACGAAGGGTTTTATGGTAGACTGGGGCGCTGGTGCTGTCGTCCTGTCACTGCTCATGGTCACTCAAGTTTGTTGACAGTGCAGTGGACGGATGCCATTGTCTCAGAATGCCCCCAAGCCTATGTTACCGTCTGATTCTGCCTTTTTAGCTAGGCTGTAATAGTTTAACTTAATGCCGGAGTTGCTGCCACACTCCAGAAATGTGTTTAATTTTATCTGTCCTGTATATGTCCTCATACAGAGCTAATTTTCTCTGTTTTATTTTCTCCACATGGCTGCCCGCTTGCTCGAGGAAAAATGAGATGAGGAGAGACAAGCGACAAGCGGGCTAGGACTCGGCACTTGTAAAGCTGCTTTGTGACAACAACTGTTGTAAAAAGCGCTATATAAATAAAATTTGATTGATTGATTGATTAGAGTTGGAGAGATTACTGGATGCCATTATTATGTGGCACGCCCTATCAGGGGTTACTCTGAGCCCCTTCAGGCACTGGAACCTGGCCTCGATGATTCCTAGGGTCATTTCAATTCTTGCCCTGGTTTTGCTGTGAGCCTAATTGTATTGGGACTGTGGTCCAGGTGCAGGATCTGAATAGGGAGTCATGAGGTATAGGACAGGCAGGGACACCCTCTGTCTCCATGAAGGAGGCTGTCATAGTGTCCTATAATCACACTACGGTTTTCAATTATTTAACTATTACACTGCATGTAACCAAATAGCAAAACTACCACAAGCCTACCCTGTTTAAATTTGTTGTACAGTGTGTAATCATGCACGGATCCTGGCCATCTGGCTTCAACATTTGTGATGAGGTGGGAAACATCACATATGATCTTGATGGGGAGAACGGTCTGTTACAATAGCTACGTTATTTTTGTTACGAGGCTGAAGTTGGTTACTTATTCGCAGTTTGAGATTCCTTTGGTTACTTATTCGCAGCCTGTTATGTATGATGCATATGTTATTTGCCTGGCCCAGCATCTTAAAGGTATACAGGAAGCCTCTGAAATCAACCTGAACAATTTCATGTGCGCACCACTGCATGTGTCACGTTTTCAGTTAGATTTGAGAGCTAAAATGTTACTGGGCCAGGCCAAAATCAGGTTTCTCGTACATAGAGTAACGTGTTATTTATGAAGCATTTGAGTTTTGCCTGATCCAAGACCTTACAGGCATACAGCAGGCCTCTTAAATTGCTGCTCTGAGCAATCATTTTGCGTTGGAATATATGGCTTTAAAGGTGTCTGGCTTGTCCACTGTGATTTTACTGTTGATATATCGCCCACCTAAACTGTCCACTGCTGACTTTTTATCTGAACTTGGTGAACTTCTTACCATCGCTAGCTCCAAGTCTCCATCTCTGGTCCTACTCGGAGACTTTAATATCCATATGGACACTGTTTCATCTTTATCCACTGAATTTTTATCTCTGCTCAAATGTTTTGATTTAACTCAGCATGTAGATTTTCCCACGCATAATCAGGGCCATATTCTTGATTTAATTTGTTCTGTTGGATGTACTGTTAATAACATCTCTGGTACTGGCTTGGGTATATCTGACCACAAAGTTATCACTGCTGGCCTCTGCCTGCCTATACCTAAGACCCCCTCTAAAATGACAATATCCTTTCGTAATCTTTCTGCTGTTGATACTCTCGCCTTCTCCAAACATCTCAAATCTTCTTTATTCCCTTCGATTTGTAACATATCTAACGTTAAGGATGCTGTCTCTTTGTATAATGATTCCGTCTCTGCCATCCTCAATATACTAGCTCCACTTAAGACGAGGACTGTACCATCCACGCACACCTCTCCCTGGTTCACCCCTGAACTACACACACTGAAATCGACCGGCAGGCGCCTTGAGCGTCTCTATAAAAAAACAGGCCTTCAAGTTCACGCTATGGCCTTTGCTGAACATATGCTCACCTACAAATCTGGGGTGGGTTTCCCGATAACGAACGATCTTAGAAAGTTACGAACAACTTTAAGAACGACGTAACTTTAAGAACGCCAAATCTACGAGTGTTTCCCAAAAGCCTTCGTAGTCTCCAAATTTACGAACGAGTTCTAAGTAGTTCTTAGTTGACTCCGCCTCTGCAGCTGCGCTGGAAAATCTCCACTAGTCGAAAACCGAACCACCGATTTACATACATTTATTCATAATTACGCCGCAAAAGTATCATTGGCAAAATGACAATCATAAAAACTAACAACTAATAAGTGTAGAAATGTCAAGTATAAGAAAAAAATGAGAAGAACTCTAAAATTATTACCTTTGCAAATTTGACCGATCGTATATCAAAGGTATAAATAGGGCACACAATTAACCTTTCACCCTTCATTCACCATGGCTAGCAAACAGAGGAAGCGGAATTTTCTGGCGACAGAGCTGAGCCAAATGGTGGACGAAGTGGAAAAAAACAAACGCGTTTTGTTTTCTAAAGCGCGAGGAAGTTCCTTGAATTCAGAAAAGAAAAAAAAATGGGAAGATATTGCTAAGAATATCTGTGCCGTTAGTGGCATAAAAAGATCGGGTGAGGAGATCAGGAAGAAGTGGCATGACTTCTCCAGTCAAGCCAAAAAAAGGGGGGCAGAACTGAGAAAGGAGAGGGCTAAGACTGGTGGGGGTCAAATGTCCACAAGTGCCCTTACAGTTGAGGAGGAAAGGGCACTTGGGATACTGGGCCCCACAGCCACTGAAGGGATACCAGGGGGTATTGATGTATGTCTGGGTGAGATTCCCTCTACCCCACCTGAACCTGCATACCCAGGATGTATCAGCAGTCCTGAGGCCTCTCCAGGGCCTTCCTGTGCCCAGGCCAGAGAGGGAGATCCACCAGCAACGACTCTAAATACCTGTGGGTGCAGTGTGGAGCTCGTTGCATTAGAAAGAGAAAGGCTGCAGCTCAAAAGGGAAAAGCTCCTCCAAAAGGAGAAGCAACATGAAGAGCAGATGCAGCAGAGAGAGAGGCATCATCAGGAGCTGCTGGAACTGAAGAGGGCCAAACTTGACCTCATGGCAAAGCAGCTGGCAGTAGCGGAGTACCAGATGAGCAGGCCCTCATTATCTGTTCCAATTATATTGCCCTCTGAAGAAGGTGAGATACTTAACCAAGTAACAATAGTAAATGTTAATATACTTTATTGAATTTTCACTAAAACATCTATGAAATAACTCCCATTTTGTGGCACTGACATTAATACATTTTCCTTCCAGATCCCAGTACTAGTACCAACACTGGGTAGGTTTTAGGGAAGATGGAAGACCTATTTATATTTTTTTGCACATGGTGTTTATTGAAAATAAAACTTGAACCACAACAAATTCCTCCGAGTGTATGTTTATAACAAAAATCGATCACCCACAGATCACTTATCCAAAGTCTTTTATTTTTTGGTGCATCTAGGCAAAAACATTTCTTATAATTTGCCTTCGGTTGTCCAGACCAGCCTGGTAAAGTCCTTCTCTCCTTTCTCCTGCTAACTCTACCAGAATATTTATTTCCTCTGTCTCCTCATCATCCTCATCATCTTCCTCTTCTTGCACATGTATGCCAGCTTGCACTGCAATGTTGTGCAGCATAGCACACACAACAATTACAGCACAGCTGCGTTCTGGAGAAAACCGAAGGCCACCAGATGATTTGTGGAGGCACCGAAAACGCATTTTCCACATGCCCAAAGCTCTCTCGATCACACATCGTGTTCTGCTGTGTGCCATGTTGTATCTTTCCTCAGCCTCAGTCTGGGGATTTGATACAGGAGTGAGTATGTAGCTTCGGAGAGGATACCCACTGTCTGCTATTAAATGTCCACCATCAAATGCACCATCCCTAGCCATCTGACACACTCCAGAATTGGCACAGATGAAGGAGTCATGAGTACTCCCAGGCCACTTGGCCACAATGTCCATAAAGAGGCCTTGGTGGTTGTGTATTACTTGGACATTCAAAGCAGAGAAGCCCTTACGGCAGGTGTAGATTGGGCTCAAGAGGCTGGGAGTGAGTATGGGGATCAGAGTGCCGTCCACTGCACCAATAACTCCAGGAATATTAGCAATTGAATGAAAACCAATTTTATCTTCATGTAATGCATCCCTAGTCCTTGGAAATGTGATGTAGGTTGCTGCATGGCGAATCAATGCTTTAGTAACAGCATGCACACATTTAGATACTGCAGCTTTGCTTAGTCCGTGTGCATCACCAACAGTCTGCAGAAACCCTCCTGTGGCATAAAATCGGAGGGCTGCCAGTAACTGCACCGTGGGGCTAAGGGCAAAGTTTCTCCTCGTTCCTCTAGCCAGCTCCTCCTGCACAAGTTCAAGGAGACCCATGATCTCCCCCCTACGCAGCCGGTATCTGTCACACAGCACATCGTCAGGAAGATCTAGGGGGTTCATATTCAAACGCTGTGCGGCATTCTGGCGAACTGCATGGCTTCGTGGATTACGACGTCGTCGTCGTCTTAAATGTCTCTGATTCAAATCCAAAATCCTTTGAAGTGCTGCCATGTTCATCACACAAGCACAATTGCTAGCCTTATTCCAGGTTACTTATATGTGCTACTGATTAATCGGCCAATTTGATTGGTTAAGTTAAAACAAACTTAATAGGCCAACTTGTAGCCATTTATTTGCGAAGCATACATTAATTGGGAAAGTCTGAATAACTACACGATGATGAACGGAGATATTTAATTAAATATTGGGAACATATCAGCTAATGCTAAATAATTCAAAGTAGTACATGTGATTTTTGTTGACACTTAATGTTGTATATGCGATGTAATTACTTAAAAAAAAAATACTGATGCACATAAACACAAACGTTGTATTGCCGTGCTTAAAATCAGCGCGAGTGAAATTAGCGCCTCTATCCTTTTTGAGGTATCAATCAATCAATCAAATTTTATTTATATAGCGCTTTTTACAACAGTTGTTGTCACAAAGCAGCTTTACAAGTGTCCGAGTCCTAGCCCCCAGTGAGCAAGCCAAGGGCGACAGTGGCAAGGAAAAACTCCCTAGTTTTTTGCATGAGGAAGAAACCTTGAGAGGAACCAAGACTCAGGGGGGGAACCCATCCTCCTCTGGCCGACACCGGTCACCATGACAACAACAACAATTTAGACAGAAAGAAGAGAAAGAAAATGAAAAATATGTAATAATGTCCATCATGATGTATGCATCCGGTTAGGCAGGAGGTGGCTGGCTCAGGATGGATCGCTGGTCTCCTCATCTCATTATTCCTCAAACAGGCGGGCAGCCATGTGGAGAAATGAAACAGGGAAAATTAGCTCTGTATGAGGACATATACAGGACAGGTAAAATTATAAACATTTCCGGAGTGTGGCAGCAACTCCGGCATTTAGTTAAATTATTACAGCCTAGCTAAAAAGGCAGAACCAGAAGGTAACATAGGCTTGGGGGTATTCTGAGACAATGGCATCCGTCCACTGCACTGTCAACAAACTTGAGTGACCACGAGCAGTGACAGGACGACAGCACCAGCGCCCCAGTCTACCATAAAACCCTTTGTCTATGAACCCCTGGATCTGTACTTTTATCTAAGGGGGATATTAATTATCAAACGCTAAACTAAATAAGTGGGTTTTCAACCTAGACTTAAAGATTGTGACTGTGTCGGAGTCCCGGACGCATTTAGGAAGATTATTCCAAAGCTGGGGGGCCTTACAAGAAAAGGCTCTTCCCCCTGCTGTTACCTTATTAATTTTTGGAACTAATAAAAGACCAGCACCCTGTGATCTTAGTGGGCGTGGGGGTTCGTAATAGGAAATAAGTTCCTGAAGGTACTCAGGAGCAAGCCCGTGCAATGCTTTATAAGTTAATAAAAGAATTTTAAAGTCAATACGGAATTTAACTGGGAGCCAATGCAGGGCTGATAGGACTGGACTGATATGCTGAAATTTTCTAGTTCTGGTCAGAACCCTGGCTGCGGCATTTTGAACTATTTGAAGTTTATTTAGATTCCTATTTGAACATCCTGACAGTAGTGCATTGCAGTAGTCTAATCTAGAGCTAACAAAGGCGTGCACCAATTTTTTCGCATCATCCTGTGATAATGCATTTCTTAATTTAGCAATGTTACGGAGATGTAGAAAAGCTATCCTAGTAGTATTATCTATGTATTTATCAAATGATAGGTCAGAGTCGAGTATGACGCCTAGGTTTTTGGCTACTGTGCCAGGTGTAATGGGGTAGCCTGCGAGATTAAGCATTAGATCTGGAATTTTCTGTTTTGAGGCCTTAGGGCCCAGAAGAAGAACTTCTGTTTTGTCCTCATTAAGTTGGAGGAAGTTTAGAGACATCCAGCATTTAATATCTTTTACACAGGCCTCAATTTTTCTTAAACTGAGTTTGTCATCAGGTTTGGCTGATATGTAAAGTTGAGTGTCATCTGCATAGCAGTGAAAATTGACACCATGTTTGTTTATAACTGTGCCCAATGGTAGCATATATAATGTAAATAATAGTGGTCCTAGAATGGAGCCTTGCGGGATCCCATATTTAACTTTTGTACGTTTGGATGGAATATTACTGAGCTCTACAAACTGATAGCGATTTGTTAAGTAAGAATGAAACCATGAAAGGGCTGTGCCAGAGACTCCAACCCAGCATTCTAACCTTTCTAGCAAGATCCTATGATCAATTGTGTCGAAAGCTGCACTAAGATCAAGAAGCACTAACAGCGATACATAACCTTGATCTGAAGCAAGGAGGAGGTCATTTGTTACTTTAACTAATGCTGTTTCAGTACTGTGATGGGGCCTAAAACCAGATTGGAACTTTTCAAATATGTGATGCCTATGCAGATATAGGCATAATTGCTGGGCAACAGCTTTTTCTATGATCTTAGATATAAATGATATGTTTGAAATGGGTCTATAATTAGATAGTACAGTAGGATCAAGATTTGGTTTCTTAATCAGAGGTTTAATAACTGCTAATTTACATGATTTGGGCATGTGACCTATTGTAATGGATGAGTTAACTATAGTTAGAAGAGGTTCAGTTACCGCTGGTAATACCTCTTTTAATAACTTTGATGGAACCGAGTCTAGTGTGCAGGTAGCACAATTTAAGGAAGAAATTATTTTCTCTAATTCTGATTGTGGGAGTGGATGAAAAGCATCAAGTTTTTCTCCCAGTATGCGATTTAAATCGATGTCAACCAAACCAGATGACATACCAGTTGTATTGCTAATAAAAGGTTTTATATTTTGTCTAATATTCTCTATTTTATTATCAAAAAAATCTATAAATACATTACTAGTGAGGTTTACTGGAATCTGAGGTTCTGCGCCTGCTTGATTTTTTGTAAGTTTGGAAATAGTATTAAAAAGAAATCTAGGATTGTTTTTATTTTTCTCTATCAGTGAGGCTAGGTATGCTGAGCGTGCTTTAGCGAGTGCCCGTTTGTAGTCAATGATGCTATCCTTCCAGGCACAGTAGAATACTTCCAACTTAGTAGATCGCCATTTACGCTCTAATTTACGTGCTATTTGTTTTAAGTTTCTAGTTTGGTCAGTGTACCACGGAGCGAGTTTTTTAGATCTAGTCTTTTTATATTTGAGTGGAGCTACTATATCTAGAGCTGATCTGCAGGTATTCTCTAAGCAGTTGGTTAGACTGTCTAACTCTCCTGGATAGGATGGCAAGTGGGCTAGAGCAGTTAAATCAGTGAGGGCTTCAATAAACTGTGTTGATGTTAATGAATTTATCGAGCGCTTTATACACTGCCGAGGAGACGGGCGGGTATTTATGTTAAGATGAATCTCAAATTTGACTAAATAGTGATCAGAGATAGCTACGGTTTGCGGGAGTATATTTATATTATCTACGTCAATACCCAACGTTAAGATTAAATCTAGGGTATGATTTTGATAGTGTGTGGGTCCTACAACGTTTTGTGTAATGCCAACAGAGTTCAATATAGAAGTAAAAGCCCTTGTCAGTGGATCCTCCGCATTATCAAAATGTATGTTAAAGTCTCCTACCATTATTATTTTGTCACTACTAACTGCTAAATTTGCTGTAAAATCTGTGAAATCTTTTAAGAAATCTGAGTAAGGCCCTGGTGGTCTATATACATTTGTTAGGGAAAATGAACTTTTATTTTCAGATGGACTAGTTACATTAATAGAAAGCATCTCAAATGAATTAAAGATATCCAAGTATTTCTGATGAATTTCTAAACAATCACGATATATTATACATATTCCTCCTCCTCTGCCTGACAATCTAGGTTTATGTATATAACTATATCCCACAGGAGTGGCTTCGTTTAGAGATAAATAGTCACCAGATTGAATCCACGTTTCAGTTAGACATAAAATATCAATTTTCTGGTCAGTTATAAGTTCATTCATAAAAACTGCTTTAGAGTTGAGTGATCGAATATTAATTAATCCAATTTTCAGATCGGTCATATAGGTAATAATTGGATGTGAAGTTTGAATATTAGTTAAAAACTTAGGACGGACTATTTTCTTATGATTTAATTTAACCCGGGGCACAGACACAGTCTCAATCCTATGGGATCTTGGTGACGCCTCTAAGCAGCTCGCAGACAGACGGTTTAGCCCGTTAGTCTGCGGCCTGGTCGCGACTCTGGTTAGTCAGCAGCTCCTAGTACTACACTGCCCACTAACTAAAGGTAGAACTGCACGTGAGCTTCGAGTTAAGAAGAACTTAGTGAGTTACGAATGGGTCCGGAGATTCTTAGCTTACGAACGACTATAAGAACGACGTAAGTTATGAAGAGTTTCGGGAAACACTCGTAAATTTAAGAATATTCGTAAGTACGAGGTTACGAAGTACTTAGAGTTACGAACGTTTCGGGAAACCCACCCCTGCACTACAATCTGCTCATTCTCTGTACTACTCCAACCTTATACATGGCTCCAGACATGACCCAAAACATCTCTTCTCTATTGTCAACAAAATTTCTTGCCCTCCTACTCACACAGTCTCATCCTCTCCTGAAATCTGTATTTCTTTTCTCAACTATTTCCAAGATAAAATTACTTCCATAAACAAAGGTTTTCCTAGTTCACCCTCCCCTGACTTCTCTTTCTCTCCTCCCAGTCCTATTAACACTCTGTTTTCTCATTTCTCTCCGGTTTCTGTCAGCAACACTGCCGAAATAATTTCTAAGTCCAAATCCTCATCCAGTCAACTTGACCCCGCCCCAACTTCACTCCTAAAGCTCTGTCTCTCGGACATAAGTACTCCTATAACACATATCATTAATCTCTCTCTCTCCACTGGTTATGTTCCCTGTTCTCTTAAAACGGCTGCCATTACTCCTGTTATTAAAAAACCTTCTCTTGATAGTTCTGACGTACAATCCTACAGACCGATTTCCAATCTACCTTTTATTTCTAAAGTTCTTGAGAGAGCTGTCGCCATACAGTTACAGGCTTTTCTCACCACCAACAATCTCTTTGAGACATTCCAGTCTGGATTTCGTCCCTTACACAGCACTGAGACTGCTCTTCTCAGTGTTTTGAATAACCTGCTCCTGTCCTCTGACTCTGGGCGTGCATCTGTCATTCTTCTCCTTGATTTAACTGCTGCTTTTGATACAGTTAATCACAAAATACTCCTCTCACGTCTCTCCAGTTTTGGTCTGTCTGGCACTGTGCTCTCTTGGTTTTCATCCTACCTTACTAACAGATCTCAGTTTGTCAGTATAGGAAAGCACAAATCCATTTCTGTCCCAGTCACCCAGGGAGTACCACAGAGTTCCGTTCTTGGTCCCCTACTATTCATTACATACTTACTTCCTCTTGGTAAAATTATTCACTCCTTCGACATCAACTATCAATTTTATGCGGATGACACACAGCTGTATCTGGATCTCCACCCTTCTGACTCTTTCCCTCCTACCACACTGCTGTCCTGCATCCAGGAGATAACTCACTGGTTAAACCATAACTTCCTCAAACTAAATCCTACTAAAACTGAGTTCATGATCATCGGCACCAAGTCAGCCATCTCTGCCCTCTCCAACTGTAGTCTATCTGTTGATAATATCCAGGTTCCCAGTCTTCTGTTGTGCGTAACCTAGGCGTTTCATTCGACTCCTCTCTCACTTTCATCCCACACATAAACTCTATCCGTAAATCTGCTTTTTTCCATCTCCGCAAAATTGCCAGGCTCTGCCCCATACTTTCACTAAAAGATGCCGAAACCCTGGTACATGCATTTATCACTTCCAGACTAGATTACTGTAACTCCCTGCTTTATGGTCTACCTGCTAAATCACTTCGCCCCCTACAACAGATACAAAATTCTGCAGCCAGAGTTCTAATGTCCACAAAGAAATCTGCACACATCACTCCTATCCTCCATCAGTTACACTGGCTTCCTATCTCTGAACGCATCCACTATAAAATCCTACTCCTAACATTCAAATCTCTGCATGGTCTTGCACCCTCCTATCTCTCCAACCTTCTCCACCTTCATACCTCATCACGTCAGCTCAGGTCCTCTAACCTAGGTTTGCTCTCCGTCCCACGACACTGACTCTCTACTATGGGTGGCAGATATTCAGTGTTGCTGCCCCCACCCTCTGGAATTCGTTACCTCCCTCTATTCGCTCCTCTGACTCTCTCTCTACTTTCAAAACTCAACTCAAGACTTTCCTCTTTTCTCAATATTTCCGCTCTTTCTAAGCCCTGTATTTTTCCCCTTTCATTTGTGTACAGCGACCTTGGGTTTGAGAAAGGCGCTATATAAAATAAACATATTATTATTATTATCAATATGCCATTTTCGCAGTTAGATTTGAGGGCTAAAATGTTACTGGGCCAGGCCAAAATCAGGTTTCTCGTACATAGAGTAACGTGTTATTTATGAAGCATTTGAGTTTTGCCTGATCCAAGACCTTACAGGCATACAGCAGGCCTCTTAAATTGCTGCTCTGAGCAATCATTTTGCGTTGGAATATATGGCTTTAAAGGTGTCTGGCTTGTCCACTGTGATTTTACTGTTGATATATCGCCCACCTAAACTGTCCACTGCTGACTTTTTATCTGAACTTGGTGAACTTCTTACCATCGCTAGCTCCAAGTCTCCATCTCTGGTCCTACTCGGAGACTTTAATATCCATATGGACACTGTTTCATCTTTATCCACTGAATTTTTATCTCTGCTCAAATGTTTTGATTTAACTCAGCATGTAGATTTTCCCACGCATAATCAGGGCCATATTCTTGATTTAATTTGTTCTGTTGGATGTACTGTTAATAACATCTCTGGTACTGGCTTGGGTATATCTGACCACAAAGTTATCACTGCTGGCCTCTGCCTGCCTATACCTAAGACCCCCTCTAAAATGACAATATCCTTTCGTAATCTTTCTGCTGTTGATACTCTCGCCTTCTCCAAACATCTCAAATCTTCTTTATTCCCTTCGATTTGTAACATATCTAACGTTAAGGATGCTGTCTCTTTGTATAATGATTCCGTCTCTGCCATCCTCAATATACTAGCTCCACTTAAGACGAGGACTGTACCATCCACGCACACCTCTCCCTGGTTCACCCCTGAACTACACACACTGAAATCGACCGGCAGGCGCCTTGAGCGTCTCTATAAAAAAACAGGCCTTCAAGTTCACGCTATGGCCTTTGCTGAACATATGCTCACCTACAAATCTGGGGTGGGTTTCCCGATAACGAACGATCTTAGAAAGTTACGAACAACTTTAAGAACGACGTAACTTTAAGAACGCCAAATCTACGAGTGTTTCCCAAAAGCCTTCGTAGTCTCCAAATTTACGAACGAGTTCTAAGTAGTTCTTAGTTGACTCCGCCTCTGCAGCTGCGCTGGAAAATCTCCGCTAGTCGAAAACCGAACCACCGATTTACATACATTTATTCATAATTACGCCGCAAAAGTATCATTGGCAAAATGACAATCATAAAAACTAACAACTAATAAGTGTAGAAATGTCAAGTATAAGAAAAAAATGAGAAGAACTCTAAAATTATTACCTTTGCAAATTTGACCGATCGTATATCAAAGGTATAAATAGGGCACACAATTAACCTTTCACCCTTCATTCACCATGGCTAGCAAACAGAGGAAGCGGAATTTTCTGGCGACAGAGCTGAGCCAAATGGTGGACGAAGTGGAAAAAAACAAACGCGTTTTGTTTTCTAAAGCGCGAGGAAGTTCCTTGAATTCAGAAAAGAAAAAAAAATGGGAAGATATTGCTAAGAATATCTGTGCCGTTAGTGGCATAAAAAGATCGGGTGAGGAGATCAGGAAGAAGTGGCATGACTTCTCCAGTCAAGCCAAAAAAAGGGGGGCAGAACTGAGAAAGGAGAGGGCTAAGACTGGTGGGGGTCAAATGTCCACAAGTGCCCTTACAGTTGAGGAGGAAAGGGCACTTGGGATACTGGGCCCCACAGCCACTGAAGGGATACCAGGGGGTATTGATGTATGTCTGGGTGAGATTCCCTCTACCCCACCTGAACCTGCATACCCAGGATGTATCAGCAGTCCTGAGGCCTCTCCAGGGCCTTCCTGTGCCCAGGCCAGAGAGGGAGATCCACCAGCAACGACTCTAAATACCTGTGGGTGCAGTGTGGAGCTCGTTGCATTAGAAAGAGAAAGGCTGCAGCTCAAAAGGGAAAAGCTCCTCCAAAAGGAGAAGCAACATGAAGAGCAGATGCAGCAGAGAGAGAGGCATCATCAGGAGCTGCTGGAACTGAAGAGGGCCAAACTTGACCTCATGGCAAAGCAGCTGGCAGTAGCGGAGTACCAGATGAGCAGGCCCTCAATATCTGTTCCAATTATATTGCCCTCTGAAGAAGGTGAGATACTTAACCAAGTAACAATAGTAAATGTTAATATACTTTATTGAATTTTCACTAAAACATCTATGAAATAACTCCCATTTTGTGGCACTGACATTAATACATTTTCCTTCCAGATCCCAGTACTAGTACCAACACTGGGTAGGTTTTAGGGAAGATGGAAGACCTTTTTGTTAATTTTTTATTTATATTTTTTTGCACATGGTGTTTATTGAAAATAAAACTTGAACCACAACAAATGCCTCCGAGTGTATGTTTATAACAAAAATCGATCACCCACAGATCACTTATCCAAAGTCTTTTATTTTTTGGTGCATCTAGGCAAAAACATTTCTTATAATTTGCCTTCGGTTGTCCAGACCAGCCTGGTAAAGTCCTTCTCTCCTTTCTCCTGCTAACTCTACCAGAATATTTATTTCCTCTGTCTCCTCATCATCCTCATCATCTTCCTCTTCTTGCACATGTATGCCAGCTTGCACTGCAATGTTGTGCAGCATAGCACACACAACAATTACAGCACAGCTGCGTTCTGGAGAAAACCGAAGGCCACCAGATGATTTGTGGAGGCACCGAAAACGCATTTTCCACATGCCCAAAGCTCTCTCGATCACACATCGTGTTCTGCTGTGTGCCATGTTGTATCTTTCCTCAGTCTCAGTCTGGGGATTTGATACAGGAGTGAGTATGTAGCTTCGGAGAGGATACCCACTGTCTGCTATTAAATGTCCACCATCAAATGCACCATCCCTAGCCATCTGACACACTCCAGAATTGGCACAGATGAAGGAGTCATGAGTACTCCCAGGCCACTTGGCCACAATGTCCATAAAGAGGCCTTGGTGGTTGTGTATTACTTGGACATTCAAAGCAGAGAAGCCCTTACGGCAGGTGTAGATTGGGCTCAAGAGGCTGGGAGTGAGTATGGGGATCAGAGTGCCGTCCACTGCACCAATAACTCCAGGAATATTAGCAATTGAATGAAAACCAATTTTATCTTCATGTAATGCATCCCTAGTCCTTGGAAATGTGATGTAGGTTGCTGCATGGCGAATCAATGCTTTAGTAACAGCATGCACACATTTAGATACTGCAGCTTTGCTTAGTCCGTGTGCATCACCAACAGTCTGCAGAAACCCTCCTGTGGCATAAAATCGGAGGGCTGCCAGTAACTGCACCGTGGGGCTAAGGGCAAAGTTTCTCCTCGTTCCTCTAGCCAGCTCCTCCTGCACAAGTTCAAGGAGACCCATGATCTCCCCCCTACGCAGCCGGTATCTGTCACACAGCACATCGTCAGGAAGATCTAGGGGGTTCATATTCAAACGCTGTGCGGCATTCTGGCGAACTGCATGGCTTCGTGGATTACGACGTCGTCGTCGTCTTAAATGTCTCTGATTCAAATCCAAAATCCTTTGAAGTGCTGCCATGTTCATCACACAAGCACAATTGCTAGCCTTATTCCAGGTTACTTATATGTGCTACTGATTAATCGGCCAATTTGATTGGTTAAGTTAAAACAAACTTAATAGGCCAACTTGTAGCCATTTATTTGCGAAGCATACATTAATTGGGAAAGTCTGAATAACTACACGATGATGAACGGAGATATTTAATTAAATATTGGGAACATATCAGCTAATGCTAAATAATTCAAAGTAGTACATGTGATTTTTGTTGACACTTAATGTTGTATATGCGATGTAATTACTTTAAAAAAAAATACTGATGCACATAAACACAAACGTTGTATTGCCGTGCTTAAAATCAGCGCGAGTGAAATTAGCGCCTCTATCCTTTTTGAGGTAGAACTGCACGTGAGCGGACCCATTCGTAGTGAGTTACGAATGGGTCCGGAGATTCTTAACTTACGAACGACTATAAGAATGACGTAAGTTATGAAGAGTTTCGGGAAACACTCGTAAATTTAAGAATATTCGTAAGTACGAGGTTACGAAGTACTTAGAGTTACGAACGTTTCGGGAAACCCACCCCTGCACTACAATCTGCTCGTTCTCTGTACTACTCCAACCTTATACATGGCTCCAGACATGACCCTAAACATCTCTTCTCTATTGTCAACAAAATTTCTTGCCCTCCTACTCACACAGTCTCATCCTCTCCTGAAATCTGTACTTCTTTTCTCAACTATTTCCAAGATAAAATTACTTCCATAAACAAAGGTTTTCCTAGTTCACCCTCCCCTGACTTCTCTTTCTCTCCTCCCAGTCCTATTAACACTCTGTTTTCTCATTTCTCTCCGGTTTCTGTCAGCAACACTGCCGAAATAATTTCTAAGTCCAAATCCTCATCCAGTCAACTTGACCCCGCCCCAACTTCACTCCTAAAGCTCTGTCTCTCGGACATAAGTACTCCTATAACACATATCATTAATCTCTCTCTCTCCACTGGTTATGTTCCCTGTTCTCTTAGAACGGCTGCCATTACTCCTGTTATTAAAAAACCTTCTCTTGATAGTTCTGACGTACAATCCTACAGACCGATTTCCAATCTACCTTTTATTTCTAAAGTTCTTGAGAGAGCTGTCGCCATACAGTTACAGGCTTTTCTCACCACCAACAATCTCTTTGAGACATTCCAGTCTGGATTTCGTCCCTTACACAGCACTGAGACTGCTCTTCTCAGTGTTTTGAATAACCTGCTCCTGTCCTCTGACTCTGGGCGTGCATCTGTCATTCTTCTCCTTGATTTAACTGCTGCTTTTGATACAGTTAATCACAAAATACTCCTCTCACGTCTCTCCAGTTTTGGTCTGTCTGGCACTGTGCTCTCTTGGTTTTCATCCTACCTTACTAACAGATCTCAGTTTGTCAGTATAGGAAAGCACAAATCCATTTCTGTCCCAGTCACCCAGGGAGTACCACAGAGTTCCGTTCTTGGTCCCCTACTATTCATTACATACTTACTTCCTCTTGGTAAAATTATTCACTCCTTCGACATCAACTATCAATTTTATGCGGATGACACACAGCTGTATCTGGATCTCCACCCTTCTGACTCTTTCCCTCCTACCACACTGCTGTCCTGCATCCAGGAGATAACTCACTGGTTAAACCATAACTTCCTCAAACTAAATCCTACTAAAACTGAGTTCATGATCATCGGCACCAAGTCAGCCATCTCTGCCCTCTCCAACTGTAGTCTATCTGTTGATAATATCCAGGTTCCCAGTCTTCTGTTGTGCGTAACCTAGGCGTTTCATTCGACTCCTCTCTCACTTTCATCCCACACATAAACTCTATCCGTAAATCTGCTTTTTTCCATCTCCGCAAAATTGCCAGGCTCCGCCCCATACTTTCACTAAAAGATGCCGAAACCCTGGTACATGCATTTATCACTTCCAGACTAGATTACTGTAACTCCCTGCTTTATGGTCTACCTGCTAAATCACTTCGCCCCCTACAACAGATACAAAATTCTGCAGCCAGAGTTCTAATGTCCACAAAGAAATCTGCACACATCACTCCTATCCTCCATCAGTTACACTGGCTTCCTATCTCTGAACGCATCCACTATAAAATCCTACTCCTAACATTCAAATCTCTGCATGGTCTTGCACCCTCCTATCTCTCCAACCTTCTCCACCTTCATACCTCATCACGTCAGCTCAGGTCCTCTAACCTAGGTTTGCTCTCCGTCCCACGACACTGACTCTCTACTATGGGTGGCAGATCATTCAGTGTTGCTGCCCCCACCCTCTGGAATTCGTTACCTCCCTCTATTCGCTCCTCTGACTCTCTCTCTACTTTCAAAACTCAACTCAAGACTTTCCTCTTTTCTCAATATTTCCGCTCTTTCTAAGCCCTGTATTTTTCCCCTTTCATTTGTGTACAGCGACCTTGGGTTTGAGAAAGGCGCTATATAAATTCGCAGTTAGATTTGAGGGCTAAAATGATTCTGGGCCAGGCCAAAATGAGGTTCCTCATACTTATAGGAATTAGTTATGTATGATTGTAACGTATTGAACAGGCAGAGAGGGATCCAAATGCGGAAGAACACCGCTTTTATTTCAATGAGACGCTGGTACAAACACAGGCAGGTGAATCACGAGTACTAGGATCAGTAGTAACAGCGTGTTCTTGGCGTGGTCAGGACGGTCCAGGGTCATACCGGGGGAGCAGAAGTCAGGAGGTATAGAGGGATTAGGCAGGAGACAAGGTCGGGGACGTAAGCGAGGGTCAGGACACAGGAGAGCAGACAGGATATAGAAAGGCTTGGTACGCGGCATGAGTCGGCAATACTTCGCAACTGAGATGTGCTGGTGAAGTGCTTAAGTAAGGCTGAAGGGGGCGTGGTAATGAGGGGCAGGTGAGGTTGATTAAGAAAGATCAGGTGGCATTCCTGACAGTACCCCCCCGCAAAGGAGCGGCACCTGACGCTCTATGACGTGCCGGGGGGCGACCGCGGCGCCGGGGGGCAAGGAATGAGACGGCACATTTTAGAGAATCGATCTACGATTACCGTAACAACAGTATTACCTCCGGATGTGGGCAAATCTGTCACAAAGTCGACCGCGAGGTGTGTCCATGGCCGGTGAGGAACAGGTAAGGGAAGGAGTTCTCCTGCTGGAAGTGCACGGGGAGTACGGGTCTGAGCACAAACGGAACACGCCAGCACATAATCGCGGATGTCATCCTCCCAGGACGGCCACCAGTAACGCTGAGAGATCAGGTGTCGTGTGCGTGTAATACCTGGGTGGCCAGTGCCCGCCGTATCGTGTGCGAGCTGTAGGATGCGCCCCCGAAGGGATACGGGCACGTATTGTTTCCCCTCCGGACATTCCACCGGGCTGGGTTCGGTGCATAAAGCCTCGTCTAAGTCCTCTTGTACTTCCCAGCGAATAGCTGCGAGGAAACAGGACTCCGGCAGAATACGTCCAGGTTCATGAGTTGCTTCGTCCTTTTCGTGGATCCGTGACAGGACATCGGCTTTGATGTTCTTTGACTCGGGTCTGTAAGAGACAGTGAAACGAAACCAGGAGAAAAACAGTGCCCACCTTGCTTGTCGCGGGTTTAGACGTCTGGCTGATTTCAGGTATTCAAGGTTCTTGTGATCAGTATAAACAATGAAGGGGTGTTCCGCTCCCTCCAACCAATGACGCCACTGTTCGAGCGCGAGTTTAATCGCCAGGAGTTCCCGGTCTCCCACGTCGTAGTTCATTTCCGCGGGGGTCAGCTTTTTGGAGAAGTAGGCGCAGGGGTATAGTTTCGGCGGGCTTCCCTGCCTCTGAGAGAGAACAGCGCCCACTCCGACCTCGGAGGCGTCGACTTCCACGATGAACTGGAGTTGGGGGTCAGGAAGGTGCAGAATGGGGTCTGACGTGAATGCCTTCTTGAGGAGTGAGAATGCTTGTTCCTCTTCAGCAGCCCAGGTGAATTTCCGATTCCTCCCTCCCTTTAAGAGATTAGTGAGAGGGGTAGCCAACTCACCGAACCCTCGGATGAAACGGCGACAGAAGTTAGCGAACCCCAGGAATCGCTGCAGCTATTTCATGGAATGAGGGGTCGGCCAGTTTAAGACAGCTTCTACTTTCTGCGCATCCATGGAGATCTGGCCAGGGGACAGCGTACATCCTAGAAACGTCACCGAGGAGCGATGAAATTCACATTTCTCTGCCTTCACGTAAAGATTATGCTCCCGAAGGCGTTGTAAGACTGCCGAGACGTGTCGGCTATGCTCTGAAGCAGACGGGGAATAAATCAGGATATCGTCTATATAAACGAATACGAAGTCATCGATCAGGTCACGGAAGATGTCATCCATAAACGCTTGGAACACCGCGGGGCTGTTAGTTAGTCCATACGGCATGACTAGATACTCATAGTGCCCTCTGGCGGTAACAAAGGCTGTCTTCCACTCGTCGCCCTCTCGAATACAAATCAAGTTGTAAGCGCTGCGTAAGTCCAGCTTGGTGAATATATTCGCCCCCATCAGACGCTCTTGGGAGGCTGTGATAAAGGGGAGAGGGTAAGCATTCTTCGACGTTACTGCGTTTAGGGCACGATAGTCAATACAAGGTCGTAATCCCCCATCCTTCTTCTCAATGAAAAAGAAATCAGCAGCAACCGGGGAGGTGGATGGTCGAATAAACCCTTTCTGCAGAGCCTCGGTGATGTAGGACTCCCTCGCCTGATCTTCAGGGCGTGACAGAGGGTAAGGTTTCGTCTTACGAGGTAAGGGGGCTCCAGGCAGGAGGTCGATTGCGCAATCACAGGGACGATGAGGAGGCAGACGACAGGCACTGTCCTTGTCGAAGACGTCAGCGAATGCGCGATACTGCTCGGGGATGACGTCAGAGAGAGGAGTGTCGGGGCTTTCCACCGAGGAGGACCTGAGTGGTAGGTGCATGCACTTACTAAGACAATTTTCATTCCAACATACGAGTTCTCGCTTCTTCCAGGAGATTACAGGGTCGTGCATTGACAGCCACGGAAACCCGAGTATGACGGGATCTCGGGGCGTGGATATGAGGAAGAACTCTCTCATCTCACTATGGAACAGACCTACCCGCAACTCTACGGGGCAGGTACGTAGCGTAATCACGCCCTCTCCTATAGGCTGTCCATTCAGTGAATTCACTCTAACGGGGGGATCTATAGGTACGGTGGGAAGGTGTAGGTGGTAGGCGAGGTCCTGGTCTATGAAATCGCCCGCTGCACCCGAATCAACTAACGCAGATAGGTTAGTATTTATGCCGCCCCAAGATATTTGTACGGGTAAGCTAACTTGACTATACTTCAGTAACAATCGGCATGTTAGTGGGGACCTGCCCAGCTGCACGAACTCATCTGACATCCGAAGACTCGGAGCACATACATTGGAAGGGGGTGCACCAGACGCAGCGACAGGAGCGTCAGTCTTACTGGAGTGGTAAGTCAACAACAACTTGTCAACGTTAATCGACGCTTGGATAAACTCTGATAAAGTGAGGGCTTCACTACGACAGGCGAGTTCAACCTGGATGTCGTCTCGCAGACCACGGCGGAAAACCGTTTTCAAGGCAGATTCACTCCAACCGCTTCCTGCAGCTAGCGTACGAAACTCCCTAGCATAATCGGCAGCACTGCGTTGTTCTTGTTTGATTTTGTAGAGCCGATCTCCCACATCACGTCCGTCCGCGGGATGATCGAAAACAGCCCGGAACACTGCGGTGAACTGACTCTCCGACTGGAGGGCAGGGTCCTGGCTTTCCCACAACGCTGTACCCCAGGCGCCTGCTACTCCCGTGAGGAACGACAGGATAAAGTGGACTCTGTGTAACTCGGCCTGGAACCGGGCTGGATGATACGTGAAGTATATGGAGCATTGCATGAGGAAATTTCGACAGCGATCTGGAGATCCATCATAGCGTTCCGGTTCTGCTGCAGGAACACTCACGGAGGTGGGAGCAGAGGTCGTGACGAGGCGGACAGCCTCCTGAAGGGCAGCAATGTTAATTCCCTGACTCCGTATGATATCCGTGAGTTGGCGGACCGTTTCAGTGAGAGTCGCGATGGTTACTTCTGCTGGATCCATTTGAAGGCGAAGTATTTCTGTAACGTATTGAACAGGCAGAGAGGGATCCAAATGCGGAAGAACACCGCTTTTATTTAAATGAGACGCTGGTACAAACACAGGCAGGTGAATCACGAGTACTAGGATCAGTAGTAACAGCGTGTTCTTGGCGTGGTCAGGACGGTCCAGGGTCATACCGGGGGAGCAGAAGTCAGGAGGTACAGAGGGATTAGGCAGGAGACAAGGTCGGGACGTAAGCGAGGGTCAGGACACAGGAGAGCAGACAGGATATAGAAAGGCTTGGTACGCGGCATGAGTCGGCAATACTTCGCAACTGAGATGTGCTGGTGAAGTGCTTAAGTAAGGCTGAAGGGGGCGTGGTAATGAGGGGCAGGTGAGGTTGATTAAGAAAGATCAGGTGGCATTCCTGACAATGATGCATTTGAGTTTTGCCTGGCCCAAGACATTACAGGCATACAGCAGGCCTCTGAACTTGAACCTGTGAACCATTTCACCTGTGTGCTTAACTACTCAATATGTCATGTTTCCAGTTAGATTTGAGGCATAAAATGATTCTGGGCCAGGCCAAAAACAGGTTTCTCTTACATATAGGAACTAGTTATGTATGATTCAATTGAGTTTTGCCTGGCCCAAGACATTACAGGCATACAGCAGGCCTCTGAACTTGCCCCTCTGATCCATTTCACCTGTGCACTTAATTACTCAATATGCCATGTTTCCAGTTAGATTTGAGGCATAAAATGATTCTAGGCCAGGCCAAAACCAGGTTGCTCATACATATAGGAACTAGTTATGTATGATGCATGTGTTATTTGTCTGGCCCGACGCCTTATAGGCATACAGCACACCTCTGAAATTGCCCCTCTGAACCATTTCAGTGCGCTCTCTGTGCACTTAACTACTCAATATGCCGTGTTTCCAGTTAGATTTAAGGTATGAAATAATGTTGGATCAGGCTAAAATCAGGTTCCTCTCTTAGGGAGTGACCTGTTCTTCATGATGCATTTGTTATTTCTCTGGCCCACCATCAATAAGGCTTTCAATGATCCTCTGAAACTGCCCCTTTAAAATGCGTTCACCTATATGCCCACTGCTCAATATGCCATGTTGTGTGCTGGTATTTCTTCTTCCGATTATTTGTGTTCTAGAACAGCATTTCTGTGTTTTTATTTTTCAAATCTAAGAATGTTTCCTTACGTTAGAAAGTTTGACGAATTCAATCATCATGTACAAACTGCATACAATTGAAACGACTTGAAATAGAAACCATTTTACAAATGAAATGCTTTCATTATATTTTTATTTTTTACATTCACAAAATCAGTATGGGAAACAATAACCTCTTAAATGTCTGCTCCTACGCTCGTTTAATGTAACGTTTAATCTATCGCTTTTAAACAAAGTGCGCAGCAAACACGCATCGTGAACATAACCTTTTTGAATAAGTAACCAACTTCAGCCGCCGAATACGGAGCTGCGAATAAGTAACCAAACGAATCTCAAACTGCGAATAAGTAACCAACTTCAGCCTCGTATTTTTGTTACCATTAAAGATAAGTACATTATTCATTAAGGGTTATAAAGGTTAGTACCTGTACATTAATGCTATGGATGGATTTTCTGTTTATGTAATCACCTTCATGTTCTAATGGTGCTGTAATAGGTAGCATATGTGGGTTCCATCAATCACTCTAGGAAATCCTTAAAATGTAAATGGAATGAAGTTCGTTATATATTGCTTCTCCTTTGCTTAATTTCTTTATTGTCCGTGTGAATTAAAGACAAACTGCTGTAGAATTCCTCTTTGATGTCCATAACTGGCTTATACCCAGGAAACGCCACAAAACTGGGCACTAGCCGTTTTAATGACATACTTTTCGGACAGACCGACATACAGTAGCTTTGCTGACAGGTTCCGCATCTCCTACACTATAAAAAAAACTTCCACTAGCAAAAAAACGAAGAGCGATGTATAAAAATTTGGAGAGAATTGAGGGCTGATGTGTAATATTTGAAATGTGACGCCTAATAATGTTATGGATGTAAGTAATGGATTGTGCTGAAAAACGATAATGTTCATTAAAAAATAATCCGAAAATGATAGTAGGCGTCTATTCGGGGTTTTATAAGGCGTTCCCGACGAAGAGCTCGGCGAATAAACTGCGCTTCAATATCCACATGATCTTCGAGGAAAGGACATGTCATGATGACGTGTTGGTAAACTCTGGTTCAGGTCCAAGTTAACCTGCCAGCGAGCAGGTTAGCTTCAGAGCATAAGTTGCTATAGTAACTAACTATAGATTTTCTTTAAGCTCGGTTTCTGGAACGGAAAACCTCGAGTTTCCGTGTATTCTGAGTTAACTTACCCGGTTTTCCCGCTTAACCCGCTTTGTGGAATACCCCCCTGGCGCAAGAACTCCTTAAAAAATTATCCAATTATGGAAGTAGCCAATCCCGTCGTCCCATCCTTACATGGAAGCAGCACATGTCTTCCATCTCATCTTCTTGCTCGCTCTCTGGTGGACAACCTGCAAGAAAACCTGCTAGCACAAACAAAAAAAAAGAAAACCAGGCACGTAATAGTCCTCTCTTGCAGTTCTGTGTGTGACTTCACATAGACATCTACATCACTGAGCACAAATAGGACGACATTTATGCATGAGACATGAACTTTGACCCATGAGTGACCAACAACATGGGACCAGAGTCTCTAGTTGTACACCACTTACAAATAATATTTAGTTCAATTAAGTATCCAGTGTTACATGCTTATACTTGCTAACGTTCCCACAGTAACAAATCACTTCAGATGGAAACTTTCATAAAAACGGGGCACATCCTAACATGTAAGTCTTGTACTGAGCCAAGCTGAACCCACCGACCTGCTAATGTTCACTGTTCTGTTCCACTTTGCCTAACTTTGCTCTTATGTGTCTCACTATCACAACTGCACAATAATTCTGAGTGTGAAAGCTCACCGACAATGGCTTCCCTCTCTTTGTGTGTGATAACACTATGTCACCACAATACAGACAAATAACTTTGAGAAATCAATGTAACTTGCTCAGTGACATTGACTGGCAAGTCACAATCATCTTGGAGCAATTTAGTTCAAGTTTTTTGAATGCCGTACACACAGGCCAAACAAACCAGCCATGACTAGAAGCTTTACAGCACACAACTATCTATTTTCACTAAGATCACTGATGTGTTTTCATACGTAACTGAACATAAGTCAGGTAAAGAAGGTCTCATGAGAGACCTGAGATAAACACAAATATGGTGTGTAGATCTTACAAGTGTCTCTTATTTTAGTGTAACTAGACAGAAGAAATTTCCGGGAAAAGAAGAAATTGACAGATATACATTCAGTTGTAGTTTTTAGAGGCATCGGATGGCTTACGATGCTTTAATGATTGAGCAGAACATACTGCATTGAAATATAGTGCGTACCAAAGCCGGAGTGGCTAATCGGGAGATTCGGGAGGATTCCCGATGGTCTGGCTCATGTCAATCTCTAATTTGGGCCGATTGGGAGGGAAAAATAATTTTGGCCGGATTTGGGCATAAAACTCCCAGGCTGAAAAAGTGGCCCACTCCGGCCCTGGTGCGTACTGATCAAGTATGCCAATTACCTTCAACTTCTTCACTTCTAATTTATCAACGGTCTCTTGTGAAGTGTTCCAACAGCATCACCTACTGTTCATATATATATTTAAGTAATAAAGGCTCAAATAATTATCACCATGTCAAAATATATATATTGACATGGTGATAAATATTTGAGCCTTTAGTGCTTAAGTACATTCGAAGGCCAATGCTTTTGTACTTTTACTCAAGTAGAGGACTAAAGGCTGTCAGTGTGTTTTTGAATTAGCACTTATGAGTTTCCGTTTTCTAGCGAACTTTGTTAAGCCTGTTAGAACAATTTGGTTTGTTGGTTTACCTATATGCAAAAGTCTGGAAAAATGCAAAGCATGCCACATAAGTAGTGTAATACTTAGAAAATAAATATATGGTACAGAAGTGGCATGCATATCTCAAACTAAAACCATAATAGTGCCTTAATATTTCAATAAAACAAGCATGACGTAAGCATATTTATAGTACACTGAAGTAGCCTTAAACACTGTTCCCAGTTTTTCTTCTTTTAGACACTGCACCTGATGCAGTGTGTTGTACAGTGTACAGATTGTTGCAGTAGTGTAGGTTAGTGATGGGGAATGGCAAGAATTATTTTTAAATAATCAAAAATTATTGGTGTTTAAAATGAAGATTACTTGTGTTAACAAAACTAAAGCACCAATTCAGCAATTTAACAATCCAGGTTTATTCATGATCTGTTTACACAAAGGTTTACGTAGGTTATCATTTATGAATTTGTCATTACCTTGTGAACTCAAAGCAAAAAACTATTAACTATAATGGCAGATTTATGATTCAGCAATCCAGTAAAGATCCCTTATTCTTAAGAAGTGTTACAGGAGATGACTCAGTGCTGTTACTGTGCACAGACAGCAATAAATGAGACATGGACAGTATAACAGTGTCTGTCATGCAGTCAAACATAATGCACTCCTAAACACACCCTATAACCATATATTCTCTATAATCCATTTATTTTTAAACTAATCAAAACAAACCTTTTTCTCTGTTGTCTAATTTCATGATTCATTGTAACATTAGGTTGAAAAGTTCATGTAGGAAACATAAATAATTGGACATAAAATTAGTTGATTCAAACAACTGCAATAGAGGAAAAGGCAGGTGGAGACATTAGGAACTTGGACCAGGATCTGGGAGGTGGGACCTGAATTTGAGAGGCGGGACCAGGGTACTATCATAGAAGTTTTTTATATGTTACATGAACATATTGATTTCTTTAATTCTGATTTATTGGATTTTTGATATAAATACCCAAAACCAGCCATAGTGGTTACATCTTCTTGACAGTTAATTTGTTTTCTTCAGTATGCTCTCAGTTTAAGATGTGCTCTCCTTCTGCAATTTTATCCAGGTTTTCAAACTCTTCTTTCATTTGCTTCAGTTTAACAATGCGTTCCTCAAAGCCAGGCTTCTTCTCATTCTCCTCTGTCTTAATCAGTAGGTCAAAGTACTCTTTTGCAGACAGGGACCTGGGTTTCAGGGCAATCTCATCCAGCCTCTTAAGACACCTGAAAGACAATTTAACCAAGTCCTTCAACTTGGAATATATATTTTTGTAATCTTCCTCTAGTGCATCCAACATATCCTGTGTGGACATAAACTCTTTCTTTGCCTTGTTAAAGTTATCCATTAACTCTCTGATGTTTTTTGTTGTTGTTTTTGTTTCATATGTCCATATAGCTTTCTCCCGCAAATGGACGGAATAATGACACTTTCCGATGCACATTTCACATTTGCCCTCATCATCAAACACAGCACAAGTGCTGGTCTCATCTTCTTCAGGAAGGAAACAGCTGCCGTGACATGTGAAGAAACACGTGTTGCAGTTTGTGGCAGAGCACTTAGCTGTGGTTCTAATTGGGATGACCTCTTCAACCTCTTGCTCAAAGTTCTCATTTTCCTTCATCTTTTCACTCTCATTTTTCAACATTTGCTTTTTGCTATCAATCTCTGCACACTTTGAGAGGCCAGCCTTGATCTGAGGTGCCAGGGCCTCCATGGCTTTTGCAAGACGTTCACGCTCTTCCAAGACTTGTATAGTCATTTTGAGATCTCTGCTTTCTATGTCCTGAAGTGCTTTAAAAAATGCCCTCATTTTTCTTAAGTTAGAACCCCAGGTCATCTCATTCTGTTTGGTAGTATCACTGTAGTTATCTTCGTCATCCGAGTCATCATCGGAATTATCTTCTGCCACATTCTGAGCATACACAGCCGAGTTGTTGAAACTGAAGTGAGTGGGGAGACCTTTTTTATTTTTTTGACAGGGAACCTCAGCTGCTCTGATGGCCTCTAGAGCTGGGATGTCTGCGCCATGTGCAAATGTCACCATAATCATTATATTCTCCGCTATATCTTTGCCAAAGATTGAGAGGATTGAGTCAAAGACGTATTTCTGAGTGGGACTGAGGCGGGCAAGAGAAGCTTGAATAACAAAGCAGACAGCATCAATATGCTCAATCCCCAAAGGATTACAAAGGAAGTTCTTTATCTGCTCTGTGATCTGTTTGTCATGTTCTATCCCATGGGTATCTCCAAACCCTGGAGTGTCCACAATGGTCAGTGAGTAGGGGACCTGAAAACCTGGTTGATTATACAGCTCATAAGATGTGACTTCACTTGTCTGACTTTCTGCCTGTGAACGATTGGTTATTTCATGGATCAATTTGAAACGATAATTGTCCTCCCACTTCACACCTAGAATGTAATTGACCATTGCATTGATGAGGGTTGTTTTTCCTGAACCTGTAGCTCCAAGTAAAAGAACCACTTTGTTTTTTGCTGCTTCCACCTTTTGTCCAAAGACACAGTAGTTGACACCTTCATTCTGACTATACCGACTGTGGAGGTGCAGAACACGAACACTTGGATTGCCCTTTTCCACGACAGAAGATTGCTCCAAGAAGAGCTGACTCCTGGTTTCAGATGATGATTTCTTAGACTTTTCAGAAGGATTTACAGTAGTCTCCAAACCAGGGAGACTCAGTCCTGCATTCCCACAGTTGGCTGAAACTCTTATTGTGTAAGGAGTGTCATTTTTCAGGCTCTTCAGTGTGCATTCTCTCTTTGGGGAGGTCACAGATACCCATGGTTTACCTGTCTTATCCTGTGTGTACTCTATGAGATAATCAATTACTTCAGTTTTCTCTCCAATGGATGTAGGAATGTCCCAAATTATTGTTATCTCATTTGACTCTGCGCTTTTCATTTTGGGAGGTCCAGGAGGGCTACATGGGCGGGTCTTGAAAAATGTTGTTGCATCACTAGCCAGACTGACCCCTGGGCAGCACACAGCCTGGCAACTAAAGCGATATTCTTTATTTGGTTCTAAGTCCTTGATAGTGACCTGAGTGGAATTACTCTCTGTGTTCACTTTAATCCATTCTGAACTTTGAACTGTTTGGCACAAGATTATGTAGGACTCCACATTATTGATACCATGTGCTGGTTTGTTGATTTCCAGATGAATACGGTCATGTTCTGCATTCATGATGGTTGGCACAGGTGGCTTTGAAGGAAGTTCATACTGAGAACTCAGCAGTGCACCCTTCTCATAAACATGGATTGATGAGGCTACGCTGTCTTTGTTTGGGATTGATGCAATATAGAATGCAACATTTTCTCTTCCACGGTTGGCCTCCTTGAAATCTATGAACAGTCGTACACTCTGCAAGGTTTTTGTAGCCACATCACCACAGAACCACTGCAGTGCCTTTGGGGAGCTGTGCTCATATGAGATAATTCTGTCACGGTTCTCTGATGTTTCTTTAAGACATTTTTCCATGTCAGAAAGGAGTGACTCTTGCTCTTCTAAAGATGTGAAAGCAAAAACTACCACATACTCATTAGCTGAGTTTAGAACTTCTTTGATCAAGTCATTACTGGAGGAAAACACGGGGGTGTCTCTCATGATGTGCAGGTATGACCTGAGGACATTCATCTCTTTTTCTTGATCATTCATATACACAGATATGAGACAGCCCTGAAAGGGAGACCTCTCCACACTGGTCAGTAGAGTCACAAGTTCTTGTTCTTCTGTTCCTCCTCCTCTTATAGACGGAAGAATCTTACAGAGCTGTTTTTGGAACACCAGTTTATATTCTGAACACATGTCTTTGAACTTCCTGAGCTTGGCTTTGATTTCAGTGAACACATTGGCCATATCATTATTCATCAGTTCCTGGCACTGCATGTCAGTATCATCCAGAGAATCAATGACATGGCGGGCACGTCGCACCAGACTGACACTAATTTCCCTAACCAGTGTAGCAGCTGTTGAGTCCAGCTTTTTCAGGGGATAGAGCCACACACTCATAGGTACAGCTCGTTCTCCATTTTCCCCAAGAAGCTTTGGAAGTTCTGAGTAAACCTTCATGGCATCAAGGAAGGATGATATGTTGCTGTCCAGAGCAAAGTCTCCATGGAAGGTACAGTTAAATGTGTCACTCTCTTGCTTTTCAGCCTCAGTCATTTTCAAAGATGCCTCTCCTTCAATTGATATGAGAGGAATCTTTTTGATGCATGCATGTAGACTTCCTTGTATCTCCTGATGGTTTTCATTTGTGAAAACCTTCTTCTCAAAAACAAAAAATGCCTGAGCACCATACAGAATGCCAGTAATCACATGAGTGGCAGAGCCCTCCTCAAACACATTACAGTGTTTAATGTTCCCAGTTCCGAGATGGTCCATCGTTAGCTGCTCGAAACGTGTGATGGTTTTGTACTGCAAGGTGACTTGAGAATGGTGCGTAGATTTTTTCTTGTTATTTAAGAACTCTGCTGACCCTTTCACACTGACTAACCCACCGAGAAAACTGGCCTCAAGAGAAGCAGTGACATTTAGAGCTGATGACTTGGCTTCACTGGAGTCTGATGTGAAGATTTTAGAGTCTGTGTTTGGCTGTGGGTTCACATTTATGTTTTTCTTCAGCACTTCTGAATCCCAGAGTGTGATTCCTATATTTAGAAAAGAAAGAGAGAGAGTGGCATGGTAAGAGAGAGAGAGTTGTAATTTAAGATGTGCCACTTCCACCCTCGCCTACTTCAGAACACTATCACATTTAGAAACATGTACATTTATATATAAATGTACGCATCAAAGTGTTTTCCCAGAGACCTTTGAAAGTGCGGTAATAAAGCTTTCTCTAATCTGCTGAAACCTTAGTCAGCACACAATCCCACAAATTCAGCAAGCTTTCAAAGAACATACACTACCTTTGTGACCAAAGACAATGGAGGTGGTAAAAACATTTGGGATTTCCTGATAAAGTCCTAAAGTAATAAAACTTTCTTTAGTCAGGACGCATTCCACGGATGCTGTAAGCTTTAAAGAACATACATGTGTGACATACATGTGGTGGTATACAGTGTACGTTATGCAAATAACTGTTCTGAATAAGCACACCCCTTCACAAGCTTCTGGATTACGCCACCCCAATTTAGAGTGGGTAGGGGATCCCACGCCACAGATACCCAAATAAATGAGTTTGGCAAACTGTTTCACACTTCAATAATTTTATTCAGTAGCAAATATTAAAAATAGTACGATAAAACCAACATAATATTTGACATATATCTAGTATTTATACACCAGTGCGTGGTCAAATAAATCCACTCATTTCTACTCAGTAATGTCACGTTACGGTCCCCGAACCCTTCCTTTGGGGTGTGTGTTAACGTTGTCTGCGTCTATTCATCTGCGTCAGTGTACCTCCGTGGGTGCGGGCGTGTCTTGTAATTATCCGTCTCACCTGTGGCTCGTCTCGTCATCATGTGGGGTTGATGTGGTCTGTCTATTTAATGTGCGTTCGCGCAGTGTCTTGTGCTCGTCGTTGTCTAAAGTCTACACGTTGCTGTGTCTGTTCCGTGTTCCACGTGCGCTGTATTGCGCAATAATCAGTGTAAATAAAAGTGACGTCTGTCGCAGCCAAGGATCCCGTGTCTCGTCCTTCGCACCACCCCGAACGTCACAGAATGACGAGCCGACCAGAGACACCAGAAGATGCCAGGATACGCCACCCGGCCCAAGAGGAGTCAGAGACCCAGCCGGCACCACCATGCCTCTACTCCTGCCCAACGCCACGCGGCCCGAACTGATGGAGCAGGACCCGTTATGCAGCATCATGCTGAGTCGGGCTCGGGAGGCCTCTTCTGCGGAGTTAGCGGACTACTTCTGCGACGCCGCGGAGCGGATGTGGCAGGAGAGACACCCCTCTCCTTCCCGAGACCTCTCTCCGATCAGGTTAGGCGTCCTTGAGCTCTGCTCTACCGCCAAGACTCCGGGGAGCGAGTTTGGGGACGAGGGATCGGAAGAGGAAGAGGGGGAAGAAGACTCGGCTCCCTCTGTCTGTTCCACTCCCACAGTGGATTACAGGGAAGGCGAGGAGGAAGAGGAGAGCGAGGAGGAGGAAGACCCAGCTCCCTCTGTCTGTTCCGCACCTATGGTGGATTACGGAGAGGAGGACGAAGAGGAAGAGGAAGACGACTATCCTCCCTCCGTCTGCTCTGCTCCCGCTGACTACTACGGTGGGGGGGAGGACGACGAGGAAGACTACCCTCCGTCGGTGTGTAACGCCTCCACCGTAAACTACGGTGAGGAGGAGGATTACCCTCCTTTGGAGGGCTCCTACACCGAGGAGGAAGAGAGCCCTCCCCCCTCGGAGCTATCGGCCGGAAGTGTGAAAGGGAGGTGGACTCCCGAAGTGAGCCCATCCTCCGAGCGCTCCGGAGGAGAGGAGATGGACTACTCCCGGGGTGGCAGCCCGGAGCAGCCCATGAGCTGGAGCCAGGGCAGTGAGGCGATGGAGACGGAGGAAGACCCTCCACTGCCGACTCCAGAGGGCGGTCGCGAGGCGAGTGGGGTGTGCCATATGGTCAGCCGGGAGGAGAGTCCAGCCACGCAGCACCTGGCGCATCCGCCAGCCGCGCCCGGTGGAGGGTTTGCAGCAAGGGCAGGAGGAGCACCGCCCACCGCAGCGCCTGCAGCACCAGCAGCTCCCGACCTCTCTCCCCTGATCGCCCTCCTCCTGGCGCGCAGCCTGGCGCCACTGTCATGTGTGTCCGTCCCAGTTTTCGTGTGTCTTCCCGTGTGTGTACCAAATCCCTTTTTCCCGTTTGTTCCTCTGTGTGTAAATGTTCCTGTTTATGTGTTTGTTGTTGAATGTGTCTAACGTCTTCTCCCCTGTATTCCCAGGGAGGGTGTTCTAGGCGGTTCGTGACGGACGCTTCGCTGAGGGCGGTCACCTCCCAGACGCAGGACTGAGCGCGTCGGATCCGCCCATCGACGTGGGTTCGGGGCACTCGGTCCTGTTGGCACCCCGGGACGGGTAGTGCCCTTGGTGGGGGCGTCTGTCACGTTACGGTCCCCGAACCCTTCCTTTGGGATGTGTGTTAACGTTGTCTGCGTCTATTCGTCTGCGTCAGTGTATCTCCGTGGGTGCGGCTGTGTCTTGTAATTATCCGTCTCACCTGTGGCTCGTCTCGTCATCACGTGGGGTTGATGTGGTCTGTCTATTTAATGTGCGTTCATGCAGTGTCTTGTGCTCGTCGTTGTCTAAAGTCTACACGTTGCTGTGTCTGTTCTGTGTTCCATGTGCGCTGTATTGCGCAATAATCAGTGTAAATAAAGGATCCCGTGTCTCGTCCTTCCCGCCACCCCGAATGTCACAAGTAACAGCAAAGAGACGCCCATATAATGGTTTCACCAATTATATAGCTCTATGAAGCTTGTATTATACTAGTTGACCACACACTAAAAATCACAACAAAAGCTTATCAAAGCCAAATAAAAATAAAATGAAAATAACACTGTAAAACCACTGTGATGCACTCACACCAAAGAAGAGCCAAGACTAGTATAAATTGAATACTTCACATTACTTATGTGTATAGCTGGGCAATATAAAACACTGATGACTAAATCAAACAATAAGGGATTATAACATAATGCCTCACGTCCGTGGATAAAACTTAGTGTTAGTAAACACCATAAATTGGAACGATTAAGAAAAATATTTTTAAAAACTAATGCTACTCAGGCCGATTGGTACCAATATTTCCTCCTCCTATAAGTGTTAACCGTATAAAAAAGTGGTGGGGAAAAAAAACAGTGGCCTGTGTTGAGTTATGGGTTTTTGCTTAGTAACATTAGCAACAATATATTTTGCTTACCAGTAAACTTGATATTAAAGCTAGATATGAATGCTGCATAAGGTACATTAAGCTACAAAAGTATATTCATAATTTTAGAGGGGGGAATTACACAAGTTAAGCAGCATATAGTGTGGTCTCTGCAAGAGAGAAAAACAGGATGTGCCACAGAGAATGTGTTGACACCTGTGCAAGTTCAAAGAATATATTTTAAGTTGAAAACAGGTTGCCTGCATCTGTGAGATGGAGGCAGAGAGCAAAGTGGAAAACAATAAAAAGGTCAAATCAAGTTCACTGGGGGTAGAGTGGCTGACATGTAATCTAGTTTGAGAAATAGGCAGACAAGTTTTCAGACACGGAGATTCCATTGCAGAGTAGCAAAGGAGGGGGCTTATACCCAGATCATACTATAAAGTACAGGTGGAAAAGTATGTGTTTGAGAGATCTGCACACAAAGCTACAGAGTAGAGTAGTTAGGCTTTTGTGTATTCTCTCCAGAGCGCTCTGTATTTTTATTTGCTTTTAATAAAAGGTTAAAGACAAGACTGGTGATTTTTCCTTTTGCATCAACAAACATGCTGCGCTAAAGTGGAAGAGGATCAAAGCGCAACACCTGCAAAAGCCCGGCCTTGGTCCTCTACACAAGAGAAAAAAAATTACTTTCTCTAGACACAGACATCCTAGAGAGAGTATACCCTCTTTGAAAGCATCTTTAAGTAAACAGTAAAATTAACCCATTTAATAAAACATACAAAACAGACAACCTACCAATTAAAACACCTATGAATGGTGTGCGTTTGCCCTGTTGAGGTGGTCCAGGTATGTTGCTACTCTACAGCGCTTCACATGCTCTAGACCGTGAGGTTGTCTCGTCCCAAAACTCCAAGATAGCCAAAAACAAAGCTGCATATTAGCACCTGGATGCTACAATCACCATGTATAAACCGGTTACAAACTTTAGAGATCTACATACTGATCGCCAGGCCAGAAACGGACGTGACACATACACATGCACCTGGGCCATTTAACCTTGCCACCTGATGTCACGTGATGGGCACAAATCCCCAGGATAAATTGATAGGAGTAAATTAATCGGGCAGAGAGGTGATAACCCCTCCATTCCAAACAAAAATAAAAACTAAACAAAATAAAACCAAAACTCCAACACAAACCTCATTGGATTAGTCTATGGGTTACAGTAACCTTCCAATTTCACTAACTGACAATAAGAGCTCGCGAACAGTTCAGCCCTACCACACATGCAAAACAAATATGGCCTACATTAACTTTAAATTTAAGGTCTTGTAACCAAACAAAAGAATGGGGTTGAACAGTTTAGTGACTCCTGATAAACTCCCAAACTAATTAAAATGGGGGATGGGGGGGGGGCTTACCCCTATTGAAGTTATTCTGTCTCAATATTAAAATGAAAATGTAATACGCATTTGCATTTACATGTTCCACTCATACAAGCAAATCAAAATTCAAATTCAAATGCAATAGTTCCATTTACATTTGCAATGTGGTAGACGTCTATTCATATTTCATTTACACATACATTTTGATGCTTTATTTGTGCCTTTATTGAAATGAAAATGTACACACAAGCATGCTAAGCAGTACAAGCAAGTTTCTTTAAACATGGAAGCACTCATTAGAATAATTCAAAGGGTAGCAGATAAGTCCTTATGCTGAATTTACACTCGATTAGTCTTCTTTCGGCAATTCCCGTTTAGGGGTCGCCACAGCGGATCAAACTCCTCCATCTGGCCCTGTCCTGAGTGTCCTCCACTGACACACCAGCCACTCTCATATCCTCTACCACTGCATCCATAAACCTCCTCTTAGGTCTACCTCTCCTCCTCTAGCCTGGAAGTTCCATCCTCAAGACCCTCCTACCAATATACCTGTCCTCCCTCCTCTGTACATGTCCAAACCATCTCAATCTCGCTTCTCTAACTTTATCTCCAAAACATGCTACATGTGCTGATCCTCTAATAAACTCATTTCTGATCCTATCCTTTGTGATGGAAATTTGATGATTTCCATTTATGTCAGGCTTTCTTAGTATATATATTAAACACATTAGATGTATATGTTAGAGCTCTTTTCCATATATGTGTGTTAATCATGGCACTGAAGCCATCCTCGTGGCTTCTGTAGGCCTCAGATGTGTTTGTCTTCTCTCTGGACGGCCTCAGCTCAGTCCTAATCTGATGTTCCTCTGGTGTTCCTAAACTGACCTCGCTGGAGGCGCCGGCCGGTCCCCCCCAATCTCCACTTGGAAGGGGCCACGGCGACACTCAGTCTACCAAGCCATCACGAGGGTGCTGAGCGTGGAGGGGGCATGTGAGGGGAGAGGCCAATATACATCTGTCAAATCAGTATTAATTATGCCATGTTTTATCCAATCACATTTAGTTAATCACCTCATGTTCACCTCGTGGACACTGTGTACTGATGATTAAAAGTATAAAAGATGAGAGTTCGAAGTGGGGAATTAGCTCTGCGACAGACGCCTTGTGTGTATGTAACTGAGATCTCTGGATTAATCCATACTTTGTTAAAATAAATTATTGTACTTTATTATCTTACCCAACTGCTTCTGACTTTTATTGTGCTCACCATTTAAGGGTTTCAGAATTTCAACCATACCTTCCTTGTCACTCCACATGAGAATCTCAACATCTTCATCTCAGACACCTCCATCTCCCTCACCTGTCTCTTTGTCAGTGCCACTGTCTCCAGTCCATACAACATAGCAGGTCTCACTACTGTCCTATAGATCTTTCCTTTCATTCTAGCCGACACCCTTCTATCACAGATCACCCCAGACATGTTATGCCATCCACACCACCCTGCCTGAACTCTCTCCTTTACCTCTCTTTCACTTCCTCCATTACTCTGTATCCTCGACCCTAAGTAGGTAAACTCGTCAACCTTCACCAAATCAACTCCTTGTAACTGGACCTGTCCACCGTCTGCCCTCTCATTCACACACATGTACTCTGTTTTACTCCTGCTCACTTTCATTCCCCTGCTCTCCAAAGCATATCTCCATCTTTCCAAGCTCACCTCCACCTGCTCCCTACTCTCACTACAGATCACAATGTCATCAGCAAAAATCATAGTCCAAGGGGACTCCTGCCTAACCTCGTCCGTCAGTCTGTCCATGACAATTGCAAACAGGAAGGGACTCAGGGCTGATCCCTGATGTAGTCCTAACCCAACTTTAAACCCATCTGTCATTCCTACCGCACATCTCACTGCTGTCGCACTGTTCACATACATATCCTGCACTACCCTCACATACCTTTCTGCTACTCCTGAATTCCTCATACAATACCACAGCTCCTGTCTCGGTACTCTATCATAAGCTTTCTCTAAGTCAACAAACACAATGTAACTCATTCTGTCCTTCCCTATACTTCTCCATTAACACTCTCAAAGCAAACATAGCATCTGTGGTGCACTTAGCTGGCATGAAACCATACTGCTCTCCTCTAAGCCTAGCTTCTACTACTCTTTCCCAGATTTTCAGGCTGTGACTGATCAACTTTATTCCCCTGTAATTACTACAGCTCTGAACGTCGCCCTTATTCTTGAAAATTGGCACCATTATGCTTCGTCTCCACTCCTCAGGCATCTTCTGACCTTCCAAGATTCTGTTAAATAACCCAGTCAAAAACTCCACTACTGTCTCTCCCAAACATTTCCACGCCTCCACTGGAATATTATGCAGTCCAACTGCCTTACCACACTTCATTCTCCGAATTGCAGCCCTTACTTCCTCCTTGCTCACCTGAGGCACTTACTCACCTGATTCACGACCTCTACCTCATCTAACCTTCTTTCCCTTTCATTCTCTTGATTCATCCGTTCCTCAAAATACTCCTTCCACCTTCCCAAGATACTCTCCTCACCAGACAACACATTTCCATCTTTATCCTTTATCATCCTAACCTGCTGCACATCCTGCCCTTCACGGTATCTCTGTCTGGTCAATCTGTACAGATACTTTTCCCCTTCCTTAGTGTCCAACTTCTCATACAGCTTGCTATATGCCTTCTCTTTAGCTTCTACCACTGCTCTCTTTGACTTACGACACATCTCCTTGCACCTCTGTCTACTTTCTTCATCTCGATGAAAATCCCAATTCTTTTTAGCCAACCGCTTTCCTCTCAAACTTTCCTGAACTTCCTCATTCCACCACCACAACTCCTTGTCTATCTTCCTCTGCCCTGAGGTCACACCAAGTACCTTCCTAGCCACATCCCTCACTGCATTTGAAGTCTCATCCCAGATATCCAGAACACCACCACCATTACCCAGTACCTGCCTCACCTCATCCCTGAATTTTACACCACAGTCCTCATCCTTTAACTTCCACCACCTGATCTTAGGTTCCGCTCTCACTCTCTTCCTCTTCTTCACCTCCAAAACCATCTTACATATCACCATCCTATGCTGTTTAGCTACACTCTCCCCTGGTAACACCTTGCAATCACTAACCTCTTTTCAGGATATAGTCGACCTGTGTGCATCTTCCCCCACTCTTATATGTTACCTTGTGCTCTTCCTTTTTCTTAAAGTAAGTGTTAACTACAGCCATCTTTATCCACTTAGCAAAATCTACCACAATTTGTTCTTCCGTATTCCTTTCTTTAACACCATATCTACCCTATGTCTATGTTGACTTAGAGAAAGCTTATGATAGAGTACCGAGACAGGAGCTGTGGTATCTATCTACTGAGTTCTTACCAGAGCACTAATTCAGCTGATACCACTTGCCGTTGTTCTTAAATTGTATGTCTGTTTATGGTTATTTGTGCTTCTAGGCAAATGTCTAACTTGCAAAACACTAGGTAATAGTACTGACTCCTGTGGTTTAGTAAAACACTAGGTTTTACTAGCAAAACACTAGGTAATGATACTGACTCCTGTAGTTTAGTAGTAGTCTGACTCAATGGTGTCTTGTATTCTGGCCTATTTATACTATTTCCTAGGATGTATTCTGTGATCAGAAGCAAAGCACTTTGTAAGTCGCTCTGGATAAGAGCGTCTGCTAAATGCCGTAAATGTAAATGTAAATGTACCCAACACTACCTCATCACCACTGTTCCCTCCACCAACATGTCCATTTAAATCTGCTCCAATAACCACTCTCTCTTCTTTAGGAACCTGCAAAACAACTTCATCTAACTCTCTCCAGAATTCTTCTTTCTCCTCCACATCACAACCTACCTGAGGAGCATAAGCACTGATGACATTCATCATCACCCCATCAATCTCTAACTTTACACAGATCACCCTATCACTTACTCGCTTTACCTCCACTAAACTTACTAAACTCATTCTTCAGGATTACCCCTACTCCATTACTCTTCCTGTCTACACCATGATAAAAGAGTTTGAAGCCACCACCAATGCTCCTGGCCTTGCTCCCCTTCCACTTGGTCTCCTGTACACACAGTATATCTATCTTCCTCCTCTCCATCGCATCAGCTAGCTCTCTCCCTTTGTCATAGAGCCCACATTCAACATACCAACTCTAACCTCCACCTTCCTGCTCTGCCTCCTCTCCTTCAGCTTCAGAACCCTCTTCCCCCCTCTCCTCCTCCTCCTCCCAACAGTAGTCCAATTTCTGCTAATGCCCTGTTGGACAACAGCACCAGTGGCGGTCGTTGTTAACCTGGGCCTCGACCGATCCGGTATGGAATATCTATTTTTGATCAGCATCATTTGATTTGGCGCAGTTTTTCCACCAGATGCCCTTCCTGACGCAACCCTCCCTATTTATCCAGGCTTGGGACCGGCACTAAAATACACTGGTGTGTGCACCCTAGTGGCTAGGTTAATTTACACTCGATTAGTGTGAAAGGTTAATCGAGAAAGTGGCTTATATCTCTGCCTTATCTGGCGCTGATGTGACTGTTATTGCCAAATTGAACGCTGTGTTGAGTGTGCCTCGAACTACGGTGGTAGGACAGCCTAAATAAACAACAGTCAGTTTTACCAAATATTCAAACAAACATTAACCATTACGATAAGTCAATTATAATTTACTTATTTCCATAATGGTTCTAACACCTCTTGTACCTTTGCCTGCTTCCTGGATTGTTCTGACCCTTGATCTCTACACAGTGTTTCTGTCTACTGCCTCGCTCTTTGGTACACTGTTCTGCTATCCTGTTGCCAACTTGGACTATCTACTTCGTACACTGTCCCACTCTCTTACTATAAAAAACAGTGGTTTAAATCTGCTTATGGACCTTCACTCTGATTCTGAGCACCCGCCGTTACTGATATCTGCTACAAATTGTGTCCAGCCCTCTAGGATTGTCATGCCCAGATCCTCACCTTCCAGGGAAATTCCTGACAAAGAAGATGACCTAATTATCAGCACCCGTTTGTCATCTTCTTAACTATTCTTCCCCATATACAGTACACAGAACTACTTGACTCCAATATACTAGCAAAGTATTGCTGTCTAATGATGCATATTATGCTTGTTTCTATTCTGTTGGTCTTTCTGGTTACTGGTTTCTGCTTCTTCCTTGGAACACCTTTCTACTAGTCCCTTGGTCCCTACTTGATTTTGCCTTCCAATTCCAACCTTGCATGATTCACAGCCTAGTGACCTCACTGCCTTGAGATTTGAGTCTGTTTACAACTTTGCCAGTTCTGCATACGCTGTTTGCCTGTGCTTCGTTAGAAGTAAAAACTCATACATTTAGATCCAAAAACTCAAGTGTCCTAGCATTTGTTTCTAATCATGTTTTTGTTGCATAAGAACAACATTTTGAAGATGTCACATTTTTCTGTACCTGGGATGAGTGCATCTCTACGACAGTCATACAACATTCCCAACTGGAACGGCCTTCCAAGTCCCGCCAATTCAATGACTTCAGAGTCAGACATCTGTAAAATTAAAGCACAGGTTATCTACATGATATGATGAAGAAATGTTAAAAGTTTCAATAACTTACATGCAAACAAATTAACTTTAGTCCAAACTTTGGGCCACATTCAAATTCATACAGTGTTCCAAGAGGCAGGGAGATACTTTGCCTTTGAGAAGCTTTATATATGAGCTCATGTATCCATTTCCACAGCACATACAGTAGTATTATCCATGGCTTCAGGATCAGTAAACAATAAGACAGGTAGATGAGATACAAATGCCAGATTGCCACCACCAATGATTGACTGTGTTTAATGCAGCGGAGTGCATTGGGTTTAAGTGGGTTTAGTGTGCTGAGTGTGTTCAGTAACAGAGCTCTGCTAAGGGCATTCAATAAATAAAACATATTATTATTTATACCAGGGGTCGGCAACCTTTGAGACATGGAGTGCCAACTTTAACATGTCTAGTCAATGAGTGTGCCGAGTAACAAGCGAGTTTAAATTGTTGAGCGGGGGGGGGGGGGGGGCGAACGTAAGTTGTTGGGCGGGGGGGGGGGGGGGGGGGGGGTTGGGTGGCGAACGTAAGTTGTTGAGCGGGGGTTCAAAGTATTATATCGCGATCGATCACCAAATATAAACGCATCCGCTTATTGGAGCGTTGAGGAGCGATTTCGATTGGAGGATCGTGCTCTCTGTCTGAGATTTTTTATTACTAATTTTTTTTTGCTGATGCTGGTCCACCGTGTCGCGTGCCACTGATTATGCCTCCGCGTGCCAACGGTGGCACGCGTGCCATAGGTTGCCGACCCCTGATTTATACCAATCAATGTGGAAATTCTCCCTTCTGGAAAAACAATATCACTAGTGGCGGCTGGTGCAAAAAAAATTGAGGGGAGCGCAAACAATTTAAAAACAAATAAAGCAGTCTTAGTGCCCTTTATTTATTTGAACATGAATTTTGCCCTAGCGTTCTTCAATAAAACTGAATTTTCTCTCATTTTGTAAGAGCTGCTGCTCCAGCCTGTAGTTATTCAACATGAACCGAGTTAATGAATCGCAGCTGACTGACACTACCAACAAGAGTGTGTGTGTCCAATAAGAGTGGGTGTGTCCAACAAGAGTGGGTGTGTCTATGGCGCAGAGAGCTGCGCCCTGTGGAAAATCTGAAACAACCAATTAAACTGCAGCCTCAGATCACCTGCTTTCCAAAAGTTTATGCATCTACATGCAGTCTCATTAGACCGGCGCCCTGCACACAGGAAGTGTGCACAATGTAAGCAATTAAATACAATTATGTGTTTACTCTTTTAATAAACTCAAACATGGCTATTAGACACACAGTGTGACTAAATAATTTTCTAACTATCGCAGTTTATAATGAACTCATTCTAATATCTCAACAATATTAAGTGGGCGGCGCCCCAGCTCCCCATATTGGCCAGCCGCCACTGAATACCACACTTTTAAAGGACACCTGTCAAATCACTTTGTCTCAAGGGATAGCATCCATATCGTCTGTATTTCCAGTTTTCCAGAGGTTTAGATAATATTGATAATCACCCAACATAATAAACGAACAAACAAAAATGATTTATTACAGATTTTGTTTATCAGTGCTGATAAAGATTTTGTTCAACAGTGTATACTGTAAATGCCGTGTCACGTATGACCGTGTCCCCCTCCGTTAGCTGTCACTCCGAACCCCTCGTGTCTGTGTTCCGTATCTGTTCATCCTGCCCCGCTCGTTTGTCTCGTAATTCCCTTGTTTATTGCCACGCCCCTGTATCATTGTCTACACCTGCTCGTAGTTAGTTTCCATGTATTTAAGCCCCTGAGTCTCCCTTGTCCTTTGTCTGGTATTTTGAATTGATTTGTGATCGTGTCTGTCCTATTGCTGTTCTCTGTACCCGACCGTTTTTGTGTTTCTCCTGTTTCCCGTGCTCCCTGTCTTGTAATACCTGTCTTTGCGTGTTTCTCGGACTGCCCTCCTGCTATCGACCCTGCCTGGCTATCTGACGATGAGTATGGTATTTCCTTTAATAAATCTCGCTCCTCTCAGCATTTGTGTCCGTCTCCTCGCTACGCAGCGCGAGAAACGTTACATGCCGACATATTCTATTGTTAATTAGCTTGACTTGCATGTGGATACAAAGGCGAAGCTAATTTACGTTGCACTTTTCTTAAAGAATAAAAAATGTATTCTTGCGGTACATGTTGTCCATCCATCCATCCATTTTCACCCGCTTATCTGGGTCCGGTTCGTAGGGGCAGTAGCAGTAAAGAGGCCTAGGTTTCCCTTTTGGTAAAGGTCTGGTACAACGTTCATGATACTGCGGCCGCCGCACCGATCCGCCTGTCAATCTCGTTGCATCCTTCCATCACTTGTGAACAAGAACCCCGAGATACTTGAACTCCTCCACTTGAGGCACAGACTCACTCCCGACTCAGAGAGGACACTCCACCCTTGTCTGACTGAGTACCATAGTCTCGGTTTTAGAGGTGCTGATTCTCATCCTGGCCGTCCTGCACTTAGCTCGAAACTGATACAGCAAGAGCTGTAGGTCCTGCTCTGATGATGCCAAAATGACCACATCATCCACAAAAAGGAGACCCAGAATCCTGAGGACACCAAACCGAACCCCCTCTGCCACTTGGCCATGCCGAGAAATTATGTCCATAAAAGTTATGACAAAGGGCATCCTTGACGGAGTCCAACTCCCACTAGGAACCAGTCTGACTTACTGCTGGTCATGCGAACCACTCTCCTGCTCCATTTATACAGGGACTGGATAGCCCATAGCAGCAGGCCCAGTACTCTATGCTTCTAGAGGACCCCCGAGGAATCCCAGAGGGACACAGTTGAATGCCTTCTCCAAATCCACAAAACTCATGTGGACTGGTTCGGTCATGTGGACCAAACTCCCATGCACCCTCTAGGACCTTTGGATCTCAAGGATCTCATCCACCCCCCGGAACCTTGCCACCAAGGTTTGAGAGATGGACAATCTCTTGTCCAAGTTTTCCAGTTCTGCTTCCTCTATTGAATGCGTGATGGTGGGCTTGAGAAGATCCTCGAAGTATTCCTTCCACCACCTAATGACATCCCCAGTTGAGGTCAGCAGATCCCCAGCCTCACTGTATACAGTGTTGGTTGGGAACCGATTTCCCCTCCTGAGATATCTGATTTGCCAGAATCTTCTCAGAGCTCTTCCCACACCTGAGTTTTTGCCTCTGTGATGGTTAAAGCCAGGATCTGCTTGGCTTTCCTGTAATCTGCTGCCTCCAGAGTCCCACACTCCAACCAGGACTGTTAGGACTTTTTCTTCAACATGACAGCGTAAATGACCTGAGGTGTCCACCATCATGTTCGGAGACTGCCACTGCGACAGGTACCAACAACCTTATGGCCACAGCTCTGGTTCACTACATTGACAATGGAGGCACGGAACAAGGCCCACTCAAACTCAATGTCTCCGGTCACCCTTAGGATGTGGTCAGAGCTCTGCTGGATGTGGGAGTTAAACATCTATCTGACAGGTTCCTCTGCCAGACGTTCCCAGCAAATCCTCACGATACATTTGGGTCTGCCAAGTCTGTCCAGGATCCTTGCATGCCGTCTGATCCAACTCACCACTAGGTGGTGATCGGTTGACTGCTCAGCTCCTCTCTTGAACCATGAGTCCAAGACACACGGAGGGAAATCTGACTACACAACTTCAAAGTCAATCATCAAACTGTGACCTAAGGTGTCCTGCTGCCAGCTGCACTTACGGACACCTCTGTGCTCAAACAAGGTCTTCCATTTGTTATGGAAGAACACTACTTGGGTTGAGATTGGAGAGGCCATTCCTCCCAATCACGCCCTTCCAGGTCCTACTGTCATTGGCCATGTGAGCATTGAAGTCCCCCAGCAAAATAATAAAATCCCCAGAAGGGGCACCTTCCAGTATCCCCTCCAAGGACTCCAAGAAGGCGGGGTATTCCAAACTGCCATTTGGTGCATAAGCACAAACAACAGTCAGAGCTCATTCCCCAACCTGAAGGTGCAAGGAAGAAATCCCCAACACACGGGCAGCGAGCCAGTGAACTATTAATAAACCCACTCCTGCCTTCTGCCTTTCACCATGGTCAACTCCAGATAATAATAAAGTCCAGCCCCTCTCGAGAGGATTGGTTCCAGAACCCAAACTGTGTATTGAGGTGAGCCCAACTATATCCAGTATCTCTCAGCCTCGCACACCAACTCAGGCTCCTTCCCAATGAGACAGGTTACGTTCCAAGTCCCAAGAGCCAGCTTTAGTAACTGAGGATTGGTACGCCATGGCCCTCGTCCTCAGCCTCCCCCCAATTCACAGTGCACCGGACCCCTAGTACTATGGCAAGCTGTATTTTTCTTGAAATAGAAATAGAAACATTAATACATGTGAAAATACAATTTCCACTAGACATGGACGTAATTTTGATTTCAAAAGTGGGGGGGACATGGATTCGTCGCTATTTAAATATTTGGTTTTAACCGTAAAAACTGGGGGGGACCAAAGCCGGCTTTTGAAAAAGTGTTTTTTCGTCCGTGCCACTAGAGCAAATTTAATTCTTGATATCATAAATTATCATAAAATATCATAAATTAATTCAAGTAAGAATTCATTTTTCACTCAATTGTTTCAATTGTTTGGATATGACAAGCCATTTTAACTTTAATTCCTTTTTTCTTGATATTGGGAATTAAATGAATACATGTGAAAATACAATTTGATATCATAAATTAAATTCATTCATTAAGAATTATGGTAAGAAATTTTAGTGTTATGAAGGCTGCGGACTTGGCGATAGTTTCGCCTGATACGAGCTTGTCACCTACTATTGCGCAGATAGAGCGCAGCGAGGACTGCACACTGCGCAATGTGCGCACAGCGCCAGCGAATGCTGCGCAGGCCGTGCGCAGTACTGAGAGCATTAGGCAGCGCAGTGCCGAAAGCACAAGGCGGAGCACACGGAGAGCATGTGGCGAAGCAAGAGAGAAAGAGCATCTGAGACAGCCGAGAGTTGAGAGACTATAAGTTCTACCGAATGCGTTCATGACTTTATGTGAGTTAGGTGCCAAGTTAATAAGCAGCTGATGTTGTTGTTATATGTCAAGTACTGCCGTTCAGAATGTAGTAATGTGTAGGGGTTTCACCTACTAATCCTTTAAAGTAGATATAATTTGTTTTACCTTAATTATTAATCAGTCTCATTAATTTTAGAATCAGTCTCATATTCTAATTATACCAGAACCACAAGTTTAGTTATCAACTAAAGGTAATGAATGGTTTGGTATCTGAAGGATTTAACAATGAATTCTTTGGAGGTTTTGGCAACAACCACTTTTGAATGACATCAACACAGACAATTTGGTGAAAATAAATGATACATTTATTTAAAACCAATTATTCTAAAACAAACGGCATCAACAAGGATCAGTATATTTACAGTGAAGACTGGATATTTAGTGTGTGTGTGTGTGTGTGTGTGTAAAAAGGGGAGGAGTGTAATGTGTGCACGCGCTTGTGCGTGTGAGGATGCGGAGTTGTAATCTCAGTTCTCCTATAGAGAACAAAGCAACTAAAATGGCGCCGACTTTAAACAGTAGAGCAGCGCGACTGTATGTTAATGAGCTCAGCTGGTTTATTCCAACGTGGTCAGAACAAAGAGTAATGGCGCTGGCTTACTAACTAAAAATTAATGTAGTGTGTCTGAGAATGGGAACTACAAGTTGTCAAATATTCAGAAGATAAAACATGGAGATTGCATGCCAGGTGGAGAACTTGTGTGTACAAATCTTAACGAAGTTTATGAAAATAAAGTTAAACACAAACATTCAGAATGTATTAACAAAAAAACTTAGTTAACTCTGTAGTTCAAATAACTATGCCCTTTGATGAACTATGCCCAGCGGTAAGAGTCTCACGTGTTGAGGATTTGGGGTTTTGTCGTCCTCCCTGAATTCTCCTGGAATTAGGAGGGAATTTCCACCGCAGGCTCCTCGTTGATTAAACGACGTCGTCCAGGTGTGCTGGGGAATCGTCCAGGAACGCGAGTCTCGTTCACGGTTTAACAACAGGGAGTTGATCGCCTTTGTTTCAGTCCGTGTGGCCGCGTTAGCAAGCTTGATTGAAGTAGTTCGGTGAATCTGTTGTCGCGGTAATGTTGATCGGTTGCTGGTTAGATTGCACCGTAACTCGGGCTCGTTAATTAAGTAGTACGACTTTCAGCTGTTTGCTGTTAGTCGTTGCAAAGTTCGCGTGTTCTCAAAGAAAACCGGAGAGAGAGGAGTGGCGGAGCCTCTCTTTAATAGGTCTAACCTATGTGTCGGTCAAACCAGAGAGAGAGAGATGAATGGCTGTTCAGGGTATTTAAACACCTGAACTGTAGACACACCCTTACTTCCGTCAAAGCAAGCTTGTTCAATGTGTTGCCAGTGGTACTGCCACCTGCTGGTTTAGCATGGTACCTACAAATGTGTTTAGTAGTCTAGCCGCTATGTTAGTCATGAGACATACTACACCCGTGCTTTAAGCTCGGTTAACTAGCACGTAACAGGTGTTACTTAAGTGTTAATGTAATAGCCTAATTCTATTCCTTTGTTTGCTTGTAGACCATTCAGTCAGCTATTCTTTCGACCATTCATTCACCTGCTGCACGATTGTATACCTCACTAAAACGTTGAGATTGCATGGAAACTTTGGATAATTGCTATTCTTCAGTAAAGCAGACTAACTCCACACTGACTCTTGAGATTTCCTGGGCTCTAACACAGCCTTCCCAGTTGGGTGTCTACGTCAAACTGAACTGAACCGAATTAAGAGTGGGATTTCCAGTGTTTCGTAACCCCTTCCCCACATTTAGCTTTTATTCCTATTTTTCTTTTTGTTGTGTGTCTCCCCCCCCCCCATCTTTGGAGGACAACTTTGTTGTTATATACTGTCACGTTGAGGACCCCGGCCCCTCCCTTTTGGGCATGTGTAAACGTTGTCCACGTGCTGCGTCTGCTGAACTTCGTGGTGATGGCTATGTTGTGTGAATAATGCGTCTCACCTGTGAATCGTCTCGTAATCACGTGGGGCTAATGTGGTCTGTCTATTTAATGTGCGCTCGCGCAGTGTCCTGTGCTCGTCGTTGTCTAGAGTCTACACGTTTCTGTGTGAACATCTATGTTTCTCGTGCGCTATTGCGCAATCTCTGTGTACTCTAATTAAAAGTGACGTGTTCTGCAAGGATTTGGTGTCTCGTCCTTTGCTCCACCCCATTCGTCACAGAACGACGAGCCGACCAGAGACACCCGAAGATGCCAGGATACGCCACCCGGCCTAAGAAGGCGTTGCGTCCCAGCAAAAGGCACCACCGCTCTTCCTCCTCGCCCCCGCGCCGCATAACCCCGCCGACTCGGGAACAGCTGATGTCAGACCCTGTATACGCCCTCCAGCTGACCTCAGCCCAGAAGGTCGAGGAGAGAGACCCTGATCTGACAGAGATCTTCTGGCAGGGCGCGGTGAGAATCTGGAGGGAGAGACACGCTCCTCCAGCCCGCGCTCTCTCGCCTCTGAGGGTGGGCTCGTTCGTCATGGGTGCTACCGAGTCCACCCCAGAGAGCGAGTTCGGAGAGGAAGACTCCGAGGAGGAGCAGGAGGAGGAGGGAGACTACCCCCCCTCGATGAATGACGCATCCACGGTGGACTATGGTGGAGAGGAGGAGGACTACCCCCCATCTCTGGACGACACCTCCACCGTGGACTACTGTGGAGACGGAGAGGGCTACCCCCTGTCACTGGAAGACGCGTCCAGACTCGACTACGGGTCAGAGGAGGAGGAGGAGTCCGAGGAAGAGGACTACCTCCCTCCGCCCGTTGGTTCCTCTTCCATCAAAGGGGAGGGGGAGGAGGTCGACGTTGGAGACTACCCTCCGTCAGAGCACTCGGCATACCCCGCCGATTACGGTGAGGAAGAGGAGGAACGTCCGCGGTCCGTGCACTCGGGCGTTTCAGAGTGCACGGACAGCGAATTCCACTCGGAGGAAGAGGACGGTCCGCCTCCCTCTGAATGCTCTGCTGAGACCGTGAAGAGAGAATGGAGGTCGTCCTCCGACCGCTCCGGAGAAGTGGAGATGGACTGCTCCCGGGGTGGCAGCCCGGAGCAGCCCATGAGTTGGAGCCAGAGGAGCGAGACGGAGGAGATAGAAGTGACCGCGCCCAGAGCTGACTCCGGAGGGTTCGCCGGCCGCGCTGCGCCAGGCGCGTTCGCCAGCCGCGCTGCGCCGGCCGCGTCTGCCAGCCGCGCTGCGCCGGGCGCGTCTGCCAACCGCGCTGCGCCGGGTGCGTCTGCCAACCGCGCTGCGCCGGGCGCGTTCGCTAGCCGCACTGCGTCCGGTGGAGGGACTGCAGCAAGGGCAGGAGGAGCACCGCCACCCGCAGCACCTACTGCACCAGTAGCTCCCGACCTCTCGCCCCTCATCACTCTCCTGCTGGCGCGCAGCCTGGCGCCTATATCGTGTGTGTGTACCAGTGTTTGTAAGTCTTCCCGTATGTATGCCAAACCCCCTGTTCCCGTTTGTGCCTCTATGTGTATGTGTGCCTGTGTGCGTGTTTGTGAACGTCCCGTGTAACGTGTCTAACGTCTTTTCCTCTGTGTTCCCAGGGAGGGTGTTTTAGGCGGTCCGTGGCGGACGCTTCCCCCGAGGGCGGTCACCTCCCAGACGCAGGATTGAGCGCGTCGGATCCGCCCATCGTCGTGGGTTTGGGGCGCCCGGTCCTGTTGGCACCCCGGGACGGGTAGTGCCCTTGGAGGGGGCGTCTGTCACGTTGAGGATCCCGGCCCCTCCCTTTTGGGCGTGTGTAAACGTTGTCCACGTGCTTTGTCTGCGTCTGCTGAACTTCGTGGTGATGGCTATGTTGTGTGAATAATGCGTCTCACCTGTGAATCGTCTCGTAATCACGTGGGGCTAATGTGGTCTGTCTATTTAATGTGCGCTCGCGCAGTGTCCTGTGCTCGTCGTTGTCTAGAGTCTACACGTTTCTGTGTGAACGTCTATGTTTCTCGTGCGCTATTGCGCAATCTCTGTGTACTCTAATTAAAAGTGACGTGTTCTGCAAGGATTTGGTGTCTCGTCCTTCGCTCCACCCCTTTCGTCACATATACAGATCAGATGATAACAATTCTGTATAATATAGTGCAATAGTGATAACAATAATTGGGGTTAGGTGGACCATAAGAAGATATAGAAAAGAGGGGAAAAGAAAATAAAAAGACAGAAGGGCAGGGGAAAAAAATCAACCAACTCAAATGACCACTGCAAAAAGAGCAGAAAGTGTACCCAAGACATATAGCACAAATGACTGTTATGTATGTATGTGTGTGTGTGTTTATGTGCAACATAAAAGTGCAACATAGGATAAATGTACGGAATGTACTTGCCAGCAAGGGTAGAAAGTTGCGACAACATTCCCCCAGAGGGCAGAGGCAGGCAGAGAAAGACCCGGGAATCCCACCCGCCCACGGCCCCCCCAGGAGCAGTGGAGTCCCAGGGCCGCACTTTCCAGTGACTCCCGCATGAGAGGAAGAGGGAGACCCCGAACAGCACCCCCCCAACCAAGGAGCGCAGGTCCAGGGGAACCAGAGGTAACAGAGCCACCCCCCCCCCCAGGATGTCCACCCCCCCACCACGGGCCAGCACCAAGGCCCCAGCGCCACGCGCCCCCAAGAGCCACCCACCACCCGGCAGGGCCCCCCTCCCGCAGAGGAGCCCCGAGCCGCCCCGGACCACAACCGCCCAGGGGAACAGGCCAACTGCCACTCCGGAGCACCCAGCTGGGCCCCGAAACCCCAAGGCGCCTCCCATCTGGAGGGGAGCAGTAACCACAGGGGAGCAGCCGGGAGAGGACCGGGCATGACTAGCCCCCAGCCCAGAACCAGCTATCCTCACACATACACTTAACCTCATATATACATTCACCCGCATATATACACCCCTACATACAAACACACAACCCCTTATAGACATCCTTATCATGTATACACCTACACACCTCCCTATACGCATACATACGCACACACACCCAAACTCACCCTCATATATAGACCCTCACACATATACACCTACACGCACATGTACATCCACCCCAACATACATTCCCACACACATTCACCCACACCCATATACACTCTTATGGACATATATGCACCCCCCAATGTACTTACACATTCACCCCAATATACACACATATTCATATATCCCCCCCTTCACCCCCAACACGTACTCATTCATCCACCTATACAAAAAGAGACATGGACAAAGACACACATTCATCCAAACTAACACACCCTCCACGGCGGAGACAAATGGCTGGACCAGCAAGGATCGGCAGCAGCCCCAGGACGCCACCAGCCCAGCCCCACGCTAGCGATCCATCCCTGCCCGGGCAGGGAGCAGGAAACAGGTGAAGGAAGGCATTCCCACCCCTCCACCCCCAGTGCTGTGTTGTGTGTATGTGTTTGTGTATATGCATGTATGGTACTGTGTGATACAATGGTGTAGTTAAAATTGAGGGGACAGGTGCTGGGACAAACGTGGGCCACTGGTCAGTGTTTGTCCACACCGTCCCCTCAAAGGTCCTCCATGTCTAAAGTGCAGTAAAAACTGAGGGACAGACAGTGGTGAGGAGACTGTTGAGGCCATGACAGCAGGCCCACCTCGTCAAACCCTGGGTAACATGCCTGCCCCCCAGGATCCTAAATGTATGAGTGCTGTGTGTGTGTTTGTGTGTTTGAATGTGGGGGTGGGGGGGTATGGGGGTTGCTCTGTTACGTGGAAATACGTGGGTCCAGAGGAAATGGTCCTCACTGGGCACCGTGCTTCACTGCACCCCCCGCCCCCTGCTCAAGGCAGGGAGAGATCGACCCGGGGAGACCGGCGGGACTCCCCACACCGCCACCGCATCCAAGCCCAGACCCCCACCACCTCCACCGCAGAGAGCAGCCAGTCTGGACATCCACATTCACCTAAACACATATACACCCACACACATTCATCCCATATATACACCCACACACATTCATCCCATATATACATCTCCACACAAATATACACCCATACACCTTCATCCCATATGCACAACACACCCATGTAAGCACCCAGAACCATACCAATCGCACAATAATCAAACAACAACATACATCAACAGGGTTGAAGATATGCTGGTCTGAGTCCGGAACCCAGTGCCCCCAGCCCACCCCAGATACTCCCAACCAAAACTGCCCCACCCCCAACACCCAGGCACCTCCGAGCTCCAAGGCCCAGACCTGACGACCCGACACAAGGCCGACCCAGCCACCCCACCCAGCTGTGCGCCCGCAGCGACACAGGTGCCACCGCACGGGCAGGGCCCCAGCCCGGGGTTGGGTGGTCCCAGGCACCAGGCCTGGGTCACGCCACTTAGCCCCGCAGGGGAGGCCAGCCACCCCGCTAAGGCCCAGCACCTGCTCCTCCCACACCCCGGGCCCCACACCCCAGAGCCCAGCTGACACACGGAGGCTTCACTTTTCACTCATGTTGTCCAGTCCACTTATATGTAGGATCTCTGGTTCAAGCCCAGAGACCCTATAAAGTAAAGTAAGGAGTAATCTTGTGTGCATGACTATGGAGTGAAATCCAATTCAAAAATTGCGAGTGCGGAAAATCATTTTGTGCGAGGAAAAGTGCTTATTCGTGCGAGCAAAAATGCTCGCGCGCACGCGCGGAGAGTGCTTCCTCGCAAAAGAATTTTGTGCGAGCAAAACTACTTTCGCGCGTGAGGAGAGAGTTGCTTGCGCAAGGAAAATTTGTCACACCCTTTCTGCTTGCGATTAAGCTCCTGCTCGCAGAGCAGATTGTTTGATTTTTGACAGTCGTGGACCCAGACAGGATTGGCTTCTGGATGTGAATTATGATTGGCTGTCAGTAGGGTCTGTTTCAGGTTTATTTTTTCACAATATCAACGCATTTAGGCAGTTGGAAACTCCATGAACTATGCAGTGGTGGATGCTGGTCTTTCAAGAAGGGGAAGCTCAATTTCGGCTTAAGTGATAGAAGTCAGTCACCAAACACAAGCAGCTACAACAAAAACCACCAGAAATAGAAGCTTGATTTGTCGCTAGTCGTTTTTAACGAATAAAATGCCACTTAGAGGATTATGAAAATCTCCGGTTCAACTCAGAACAGAAGGAAAATTAAAAAAAATTTAAATTAAATGCTCCTGTGGAGGTTTACACCAAAAGATTGCTGATTCGCTCATTTCGCTGTCAATCAAAAAGGGAATCAGCCTCAGACAGATCATCCAATCATCATGCAGAAGCTGAGCGTCCGGGCCAGCCCACTGCCCCATAGACCCCCAGAGACGCTGAGCGTCCGATGAGCGGGACAAAGCCCAGCATTTATCCAATGGCTCGTCTCGTTTCGCTGCACTCTTTGCTTCGCTATTGAACTCTGTAGACGCTCAGCGTCCACACCGTTTAAAGTATTGTGAAGCTGCGGGACTGAGTGAGAGGAAAACCGCGTCGTTACCAGTGATAAGAAGCTGATTCTGAACAAAATTTGAGCGGGTTGTAGCGTTTAGTCAATGACATGTACACACAACAGTATATGTTTGATCACTTATTTTTTGACATTTTAGGGGAAGCTGAGTTTCCCTTGCAGTCTTAGAGCAATCGCCACTGGAACTATGGTAAAACAAATAACCAGCTAGCTAGCTAGATATTTATAAGTCAGACTAGCTAGCTAACTAACTATGTATACAATGCTAATGTCGGACTTATTTTAACATACACAAAGAAAAGTTTTTCTGCAAGGTATTGTTAGTTTTCACATTAACATCTAAGGATTTTTACCTCATAAACCAAGTGTCCACATATGTGGGCATTATGCAATAATGGCAATACGTTGAATGATGTACCATGTCATAGATTTTTAAGCCGTTCACATAAATAATAATAGTACATTTGTACAAAATGTGTTGTTGCTGTAAATAGAAACAAATATAAAATTTTCCATTTTTATTGCCTAAAAAGCTAAATCTAAGAACATTTGTTTGTGTGTGTGTGTGTGTGTGTGTGTGTACTGTTGGTGAAAAATTCATATATTGTCCTACTGTAATATTCATCAATATACACATATGTATTGATTACACTTAGTAGTGAGTAGAATGGAAATCATGTTATTAAGGTATATATTGAACATATGTTAGGCCTAGTATAGGTTGATCATTGTATGCCTTACATGCTTGTAGGCACTTTCTAGTAATAAAGTAGTAAATTGTGTGAAGGCACTCCTTGTGAGATGAAGGCAGACAGCCCTGAAGGTCTCTGGTCTGTAGATAAGGATGAGCTGCATCAGATTGGTGCATCTGACGTACCGGAGGAACAAGGAGACCTTGGCCAAATGACCCTGGCAGAGAAGGAGTGATGGGGGTGATACCTCACCCCATCACCTCACCTCACGTGGGCCACCAATGAGACCTAACATGCTTAACTTATGTCATGGAAGTATGATGTAATCATGTAGCAAAATAGTATAAGAACTATGGTCTGTGAGTGGGGGGCAGCTTTCTCTTGCAGACGCTCTTGAGTGTGTGTAACGAAGATCTCTGGATCGATCCATCTTTCTATTTTTCTGTCTTTTGTCTTTAATAAACTTTGTACTCTACTCTGATACCATACCCAACTGCTTTTGACTGTTCTTGGTCACCATTAAGGTTCAAATTTCAATGACAGTACATTATAGTACACGTTTGTATTTTTCAACCAGGGCAGTGTAGATCATCAACATCACACTATACAGTTATTGAGGATATTCCAGTAGGCAGTGTGTCAGAGTCCACTTACAGTGACAGTGACATCAGCGAAGGAGAATATGAGCCAGATGTGAGACGAAGTGAAAAAAAGCGAAAAAGAATAAAATGAGGAAGGGAACAAAGGAAATGAGGGAGGTTTAAATAATTAGCAAAGAAAACAGAATGTCAGAGGCAGGAATAGAATCTGGAGATAAAAGCAGGGCTTAATTTGAGCCGGATCCTGCCGGACCAGGATCCGGGAACTCTTTCATTTTGAAGCGTGCGTTCCGGTAACTGTCTGCCTCGATCCGGTAACATTTTATGTTGTCCGCTGTTTGCGTTCCGGCATCGTTTGATTTACAAATTAAACACTGAATACATGGGTATTGATTACCAAGGGGTCCGACCTATGTTCATGGGGATTTTTGAGGTGAAAGCACAGGGTGAGGTACCCATTGGGATATTCTCCAATCTGTTTCAAGACTCATTAATAGATGAGTGTGATGCATGGTGCAGGGCGAAGGACGAGGCACAGATCCTTACGTAAACGCACGGTCACTTTTATTATCCACAGAATTTGCGCAGACGGCGCACGTAAAACACGCAGCAACACAAACACACGTATGACTCAAACAACAACGAGCACAGGACACTGTGCGAACGCACATTAAATAGACAAACCACATAAACCCCACGTGATGACGAGACGAGCCACAGGTGAGATGAATAATCACAAGACATAACCGCACCCACAGAGATCCACAGACGCAGACGAGTAGATGCAGACGACGTAAACACGCCCAAAGGGAGGGGTCGGGGACCTCAACGTGACAATGAGACCGTTTTTGAGGGATTTCATACAAGGAAATAGCTGTGGAATAACCTGAATGTTTTGACATCACTGCCTATCTTTATTTATCCAATTCAAGCTAAATTGTATCCTGAATGGCATTAAATTGCAATTAACTGTTCAAATGTTAAGAGCTGTTTGTTTCAAGATTATTTTAACAGAACAAAACTTACTTGTTTTAATGAAAAGAGGATAGATTCTCACAATTTGTTACATATTTTGGCAATTTTTATAGAAAATATTCACTCCGTTCTTGCATGGTGTCCACATATGTGGACAGTTGAATAACTTTATTTTAAAAAAAGTTTATGTAAAATAATAAACCATTTGACTTTTTATGCATGTCAGACTAATAAAAACAATTATTTAAATCTAGCTGCAAGTGGAGATTGCAGGTTCACACACGTATAGGCCTAAGCAGCCAAAGAAAACCAATGTGTTGTTTTGAGCAAATGTTTGACTTTTTTGATATGAATGTATGAAGTGTTTTTTTTATCTCAGATGAGGCACTAAATCTACAAAAAATTTAAATGTGGCTAAATGTATTGGCAAAAAATGATTCAGATCATAGAACCACATGCTGAGATCAGCTTTGTTTGTATGTGTTTGCAAGGTGTTTCATGTAAGCAATGCTTTTCAGTAGGTTCCAGTATTTGGCCAGTAGATAGAGCCAAAGTACTACCATACAGATATTACAGCGATGAAAAGAAATTTTAGTGAAATAAAATGTTCATTCCTGGTCAGGCAGTATCCATCCATCCATTATCTCCGGGCAAAGGCAGGGTACACCATGGGCAGGTCGCCAGTCCACCGCATGGCCAACACACATGCACGCACTCACACCTACGGGCAATTTAGAGTGATCAATCAACCTAACACGCATGTCTTTGGACTGTGGGAGGAAACCGGAGTACCCGGAGGAAACCCACGCAGGCACAGGGCGAACATGCAAACTCCACACAGAGCAGCCCAGACCAAGAATCGAACCCAGACCGCCTTGCTGTGAGGCGACAGTGCTAACCACCACACCACCATGCCACACCGTCAGGCAGTATATTTTTTGTTATAAGATGTAATTACAAAGTTATTTGGCTCATTGGTCTGAATCATACAAGACTCATTACTCCTCTGTTTTCTGCATGACAGGATTGCATCATTAGTTTTGATTATTTTAGAGGTTTTTGTGTACAGTAGCGTCCTCGACAGGTCAATTTGAACCAAACTTGGAGCACATCACAAGAACCTCAATCCATGACATTTGAAGCATTTGACAGGAGCATTTGAAATTAGGAGTTGATCACTGTGACAGAAATTGTGTCATTCTTGATTAGGTCACGTCATTTAGATTATAAGAGATCATTATGAACGTTATGATTTAGTACATGTTGTTCTGATTAAGCAGAAGGACTACAATAATGAAGTAGTGTGTTTCAGTTTAATCATGTACTTATGTTTAGTTCATATTATGCATTTGTGCTATACTGTGACCCAGGTCAGGGAGAGTGCGAAGGGTAAGAGCACTCTGTTAACTGGTACTCACTAGTCTACTATACTTGGCATGTAATGCGCATTTGCATTTACATGTTCTACTCATACAAGCAACTTTGAGCTCAAAATTCAAATTCAAATGCAATAACTCCATTTTCATTTGCAATTGTTCCACTCATACAAGCAACTTTGAGCTCAAAATTCAAATTCAAATGCAATAACTCCATTTACATTTGCAATGTGATGGACATCCATTCACATTTCATTTACACATACATTTTGATGCTTTATATGTGTCTTTATTGAAATGAAAATGTATTTCCCGATTTGAATTAACAAGTTCATGTGATCATGCAAAGGTTGTATCAAAATTATAATTAAAATGCTATTCGCTTAATATGCTTTGCATTTCGTGACAACACGTTTGAAACGTAATTTTCAACCTCACCACCAGGCTAAAAAGATGTCAATATTCAAACGTTAATGGAGAAATAGCGCCACCCCTGTTTGCAATAACATTACGATACCAACAGCGCTAAAACTGTGTCAAAATGCATCTTGAAAATGCAATCCGAGCAGATTGCATTTTCATTTCCATGGTCTTCCACTATAGTCAAATTATAGTCAAATTAGATCCCATCAGCCTTCCAATCAGATTCCACCTCCCTCCACTTTATTCAGCCAATCGGGTTCCCCTTTCCACCTCAGGGAGCCAATCAGGACGGGACTAAAGCACACTCAGCACAGAGCCATATTCACGCTATTTTCCATGACAACGCTGGGCAGGGCCATCTTGGTTGACTTTGTGTTAGAACTTCCGGTGCTACGGATACGCTGATACCGATTACAAGCAAAACGACAACAAACACAAAATGACTAGCATAATATGTTCAGGTAGAGCAGAGGTGGCCAACCTGTCAGAGACCAAGAGGGGTGGCGAGTGTAAATTATTAGCGGGGGGGATATAAAATGGACACAAATTAAGTAAAAAAACGAACACAAACTTCGATATAAACATAAGGCGTGATATGCTTCAGGACTTTGTCACGTTTGGAGCACACTACGAGCTCTGTTATGTACGCAACTGTTGTTTTCTAGGTAAAAAGTGGATAAACTCTTATCAACACTCGTTACAATACGGCAGTAGTTTTGAAGCTCCCTCAGTCGTGTGCGGTGCCTTTGCTGCACCTCGTATGTGGTTTATTCCAAAACGTGTGAGAGAAGAACCGCGTCTCACCAACGAGACTCAAATCACAATCACAATATCACAGATACTTCATGCCGCTAGTCTCCCGTTTTCCACTACGCAGGTTTTAAAAGTATTAGCGGGTCGCTAGGCTTGTAAACAAACCGCGCACCACGAAGGTGTAGCGGTGTGTCGCCCTCAGAGCTGATGAGGTAACCGGGCCACGGCACAGACCGTTAGTGCAGGTGAGAGCGGACCGGCTGGGGAGACCCATGAAACCAGGCAAAGAGCCGCAGGTTGGCCACTCCTGAGTTAGAGGGTGTCACAATAAATGGAAGAAGAGGAAAACTTGGCTTGACCAACAGTGTTACGAACACAGCTCGAAAAGATCTGAGTGTTGTGGGGCACCTTATAACTTATATCCACCGCCTTCCAAAGACGAGGACCTGCGTCTAAGGCTGAAGGCGCTAAATTTAAAATATCCACCCAAACGTCCATTAGTCTGCTCTTATCATTTTGTGGAGGGGAAACCAACACCAGATCATCCTTATCCCGAGAAATGGCTCGGTTATGAAGCTCCGATTAAGCAAACGCGTCGGGTGCTTGTGAGGCTATCAGATAAGTAACGATATTATAATCAGTGGCCACATCTTTTCCTTGCATTCATTTTGTAATTTTAAGTAATTAAGTAAAGAAGTAAATAGACAAGAATGCCTATTTTATGAAAAAAATCATTAAAATGTAGTAGTGTACACTAATGCGAAAATAGCTGGCCGGAAGTTCTAACACAAAGGCGGAAGAAACACACACTTGAAAGTGGGCGTGGCGAAATACGGTGAATAGTTTCTGGCTCTGGCTCAGCAGTACAGGCGAGTTTTTGGTCTTGATTTATGATCCCTAATGCCAGGTTCACACTGCACGACTTTTCAGTCGTCAGGTTTTTGTGCCGTTCGCACTACACGACTGGTTGTGCTGTAATCGCGAGTCTTTCAGTTGTTGTGGCTTTCACACTACATGACTGATCGGCGACGCGGGCTCACGAATTAAACTGGGGAATTGCCGACTCATCTGGCTGTCCAAAAACACGAGAACACGAAAACGAAACTCTCGTGAGAACCAGCAACACCACATAAAGAAAAAAACAATGTACATGTACTCCACATTTTCGTTATTTTTTTTTACCGTTTAAACACTCCATAGTCCCAAGTTGCCAGAATTATTTCATCTCTCCGTTGCAGTGAACATAGATATAATCAATCGCACTATTTCTCCAGTGCTGTCACAATAACTTAAACACAGTGTTGTAGTAAAGTTGTAAGAAAGGTGAGGATTGTGTGTTTGCTGGGTTACTGTTTTGAAAGCATTCTTGAAAGTTTTTTACATTCTTCAGAGATATCTTCAGCGGTGCCGCGGTTCCCTCCCCGCGTTCCCATTGGCTGTAGCTAGACGCTGCTGCCGACTCTCAGTCGCCAACTGGGCTAGATATTAAACATGCTAGATATCTGCCGGTCGTCTGCGAGTCGACGAGCGTCTTTCAGCAGTTCACACTACACGACTGAGCGAGCGCCGAGTGATCGCCGATTTGCCTCCGACCACAGTTTCTGTCGGCGATCTACAAAAAACAGTCGGCGACTGAAGAACCAGCCTAAAATCGTGTAATGTGAACCGGGCATAAGGTGTAGTTTGAGACCTAGGCAAACTATAACGTAGAGGAAAAGAACTCGTACGAAAGACAGACCAAAGAATAAAAACGTAAACTGAACACTCGGTTAAACAAACAAAAATCTGAGACTAGGGAAAGGCATGAAACGTAGACAACGGAAGCTTATACTAAGGACTTACCAAGGCATGAAAACATAAGGACCACTCGACTCAAACAAGGACAATCTATGAACCCACAAGGTGTAGTATGGAGTGAGATCTTTAATATGAGAGCGCAAAGATAAGATTCAATCAAGCAAGTCAGACACACTGAGCACGCAAAATCAAGAAAACCGAGCGCTGTTAAGTGCGCTCACTTCCCTGTTTTCAGTGCGCGTTTCAGTTTTTTTGCTCGCTTCTAAAATTTCTGCTCGCGTCATGATTACAAGTACGTTAAAGATCAAAGCTTGGTAGAGGATTACCTGCGGGTTCAGGTAATTATGCCGCGTCTGTGGCATTAACCACACTAAACAGGGACGCTGGGGGATTCTAGATAACATCACTCATCGAGGCATTACCGCTTTATAACTTTAAAAATACGACAGCACAAATGTTTATTTAAAAAAAACAACATTAACGAGCAGAAATGGTTTTCTGTTTCTGATCACACGAGACGCTTCACGGAGGTCGGCCGTTCTACCGCCGTAGTTTGAGGCACACAGTTGCTCTGCCACAGCGCTCAATTTGCCAATAACAGTCACATCAGCGCCAGATATGGCTGATATGTCTGCCACTTGATCGATTAACATTTCACACTAATGTAGTGTAAATTCACCATAAGGACTCGTCTGTTACCCTTTGAATTAATCTAATGAGCACTTCTGTGACCTTGTCTAAAAAAACTCGCCTGTACTGCTGCGCTGTAGTCCCGTCCTGATTGGCTGCCCGATGTGGAAAGCTGTGGAACCTGATTGGCTGAATAAAGTGAAGCCGTGGAATCTAATTTGACTATAGTGGAAGACCATGGAAATGAAAATGCTCGGATTGCACTTTCAAAATGCATTTTGACACAGTTTTAGCGCTGTTGGTATCGTAATGTTAGTGCAAACAGGAGAGGCGCTATTTCTCCATTAACGTTTGAATATTGACATCTTTTTAGCCTGGTGGTAAGGTTGAAAATTACGTTTCAAACGTGTTATCACGAAATGCAAAGCATATTAAGCGAATAGCATTTTAATTATAATTTTGATACAACCTTTGCATGATCACATGAACTTGATAATTCAAATCGGGAAAAAAAATTTCATTTCAATAAAGACACAAATAAAGCATCAAAATGTATGTGTAAATGAAATATGAATAGACGTCTATCACATTGCAAATGTAAATGGAATTATTGCATTTGAATTTGAATTTTGAGCTCAAAGTTGCTTGTATGAGTGGAACATGTAAATGCAAATATGTATTACATTTTCATTTGAATATTGATACAGAAAAACTTCCATAAGCACCAGGTAGGGTAGGCCGCTGTTTGTTTTGTCATTTGGTTTTATTTTCTTTTTTTTCAGCGTGGCCTATCTGAAGTCAGTTGGTGCTAAGCTCATGCTTGTAACACCTTGCATTTACATATTTGTCAAAATACATATATTTTGAAATGGTTAAGTTGTTGTTGGTTCCTCTTTATTACTTCATCCAACCACTTCATTATTTATTTTCTGTTGTCACCTGTTACCGTCTGACCTAGACCGGGCTGTAACACTAGGGAAGTCCATATTAGGAAATACACATACATGAGACAAAGTAGCCTGTTGGGCGCCTATGGTTTGGAACATGCTGTGCTTAAGATAACTTGCTTGTTAGAACTGCTGAATGGTGTTTAGGATTGTATATAAGCAGGGGGACTGCCCCCTTGCTTTCAGAGTTGGTTTACATGGTTTGAGTTATAGCAACATAGGTCATATATGGCATGGCCTGAATGATATAATGAAAAAAAAGACCAACCTGAAAATTTAAAAATCCAAAATTGTTTTGATAATTATTCACCTAGAGATTGCAACAACAAATACATTGTATATAGAAACAAATCTTTATTTTACCATCTATGGTTTCACAATATACTCTTGGTACAACAGTTATTTAACTCAAATGGCTCTCTACTGACAAATCAAGAATTTAGTAAATATTTAGTAACTAAGATTTATTAATTAAATTCAATGTTGCAATTCATTTTGCTGAATTAGTTATAAAATGCTATAAATGCTGGAGTGAGTATGCTATTTAAAAGTACACCAGGACATGATCCAACATTATTACCCTTCGACCCAACCAATCTTGAAATAGGGAAAATACGTTTCTCTACATCACACAATAGTAATCATCATACATGCTCACTGTTTCAGAAAGATGTTGTATCTAATCCATATGTATCTATTGGAACACCATCTTTAACAACCTCAACTGGAAAGAGATCTGGACCTTGCCAGCAAAATATATATCATACATAAAGTATATGTATATATTATATAAGTATATATTTTAAAATAATTTAGTTTATCCATCAAAAACATTTTTAACAATGGTTTATAAAGGACATGGAAGCAAATTGCACTTTCTGCAGAATTCACCCTGACAATATTTCCCATTTCTACCAAATTATGGGAAGATATCTGCAACATATCTAGTACCTGTATTGAACTATTTATCCCTCTGCTTTAATTGTGTATTGCTAGCTACATGCCAAGTGCATGCCCACTGGATCCAATTCCTTCCACTCTTTTCCAGAATATGTCAAGAGAACTCCTTCCGTTCATCTCGGCAATCATCAACAACTCCTTAGTTCTGGGTCATGTGCCTACCGTGTTCAAGATGGCAAGGGTGGTACCAATCCTAAAAAAGCAACACTTGACACCTCTGACATGAACAACTACAGACCAATATCACTTCTTTCTTTTCTATCAAAAACTTTGGAGCGAGCAGTCTATGACCAATTATCTCTCTTCCTCACCCAGAACCAACTCCATGATCCTAATCAGTCTGGCTTCAAACGGGAACACTCAACAGAAACTGCCCTCAAAGCAGTGACCGAGAAGCTCCATGCTGCCAAGGCTAACAAGCTATCATCAGTTTTAATTCTTCTAGAGCTTTCTGCAGCCTTTGACACTGTCAACCACAACATCCTCCTCTCTGTTCTTTCTAGCCTAGGTGTGACTGGTTCTGCTTGGAAATGGTTCCAGTCATATCTTGAAGACCATTCCTATCAGGTAACATGGAGAGGATCTACATCCAATCCATGTAAACTTTCCACTGGAGTCCCCCAAGGCTCGGTCCTAGGCCCTCTTATATACTCGTTCCCTTGGTGACATTATTTTGTCTCATGGTTTCTATTATCATTGCTATGCTGATGACACCCAGCTAATTCTTTCCTTCCCTCATTCCGACACCCAGGTCTCTAGGCGTATCTCTGCATGCTTGGCAGATATTGCTTCATGGATGACTGCTCACCACTTGAAGCTCAACCCTAGCAAAACTGAGCTTCTGTACATTCCAGGAACCCCAAACCCACACAACGACCTCACAGTTTCCTTTGAGAACATCTTGTTAACACAATCAGAAACTGCTCGAAGCCTGGGTGTAACGTTGGACAACGAGCTGTCCTTCTCAACACGTTTCAAAGCTGACCAGATCCTGCAGATTTCTCCCCTGCAACATACGGAGAATACGACCCTTCCTTTCACAGGAAGCTACTCAAGTACTTGTGCAGTCTCTAGTAATTTCTAAGCTGGACTACTGCAATTCCCTACTTGCAGGTCTTCCTCTACGGGTCATCAGACCTCTACAACTAATTCAGAATGCTGCAGCACGACTGGTCTTCAATCTACCCAAGTTCTCACATGTGACTCCTCTGCTACGCTCTCTTCACTGGCTTCCAGTAGCGGCACGCATCAGATATAAAACCTTGATGCTTGCTTACAAAGCCAAAAATGGACTGGCCCCTCCCTACATGATGTCCATGGTCAAAAGCCGATCTGTACAGCGAACACTTAGAACCTCAAGCTTGGCTCGACTTGAAACTCCATGCTTAAAGTCTCATGGAAGACAAAGCTCCAGACCAGGGGTCACCATGTCGCCTGCGAGGACGTCACGAGTCGCCCGCGGGCTTGTTTTAAAAATAGCTCACTATAGTGCCATGCACCAAAGCGCTGCATCGTTTATGTTTTTGCTACTATTATAGATTGTCCGCGGTTGCTAGCGGTCTTCCCGCTTAGCAATTGACACTCGCACACCCCCCCCCCCCCCGCTCAAAAACTTTTCGTTAGATTGATGCGAATTCATCTGGTAGCCCTCCGCAATAATTGGTCTCCAAGAAGTAGCTCCCAGTTTCAAAAAGGTTGGTGACCCCTGCTCCAGACTATTCTCCGTCCTGGCTCCAAGATGGTGGAACGATCTTCCATTAGCTGCTAGGACTGCAGAGTCTATTGCTATCTTCAAGCGTAGACTGAAGACTCACCTGTTTGTTGAGTTCTTACCAGAGCACTAACTCAGTTGATACCACTTGCCGTGTTCTTAAATTGTATGTCTGTCTATGGTTATTTGTGCTTCTTGACAAATGCCTAACTCGCAAAACACTAGGTAATGATATTGACTCCTGTAGTTTAGTAGTAGTCTGACTCAATGGTGTCTTGAATTCTGGCCTATCTGTACTATTTCCTAGGATGTAATCTGTGATCAGAAGCAAAGCACTTTGTAAGTCGCTCTGGATAAGAGCGTCTGCTAAATGCCGTAAATGTAAATGTAAGTGCATTGCTAAGGCAGTTTTATTTTGTGTACTACAAATAGCCAACTTAGCTAGCTAGGGGTGCTAGGGGGGGCTAGGGGTGGCAGCAAGTGCAAGTTGTTGAATGGGGGGAGGGTGTGGCGAGGGTGTGGCAGCTTCCGGGAGACTTGGGATGTCTGCTTATAAATAACTAGCTAGCTAGGTTAACTAGCTAGCTGGTTATTTGTTTTACCATACACTGTAAAAAATGTTTGTTGAATTTACGGTAAAAAACTATAAAATAGCAACAGTAAAAGATCATAAAGTAGAAAACAGTATATCACTGTAACAGATGCAATAGTTTACTTTAAAAAAATAAACAGTATATAAAATTAATTTTTACAGTCATAATATGTAGAAAGCACACATTTTTAATGTTAATTTCAATATTTTAGGTAAAATATATTGGAAAATTCCGTAATGTAGTAAACAAGGAATTACCCTAAAAATAAAAAAAATATTCAGTCTAAATTACAGATTTTGCTGATGAGTAGCCTACATTTCAATTTACAGTGAAAACCATTCATCAATCAGCAAAATCGCACCTTGATTTCTACAGAAAGAAAATGCTAAAAATATGGCCAGTGCTGAAAGGTAAAGCATGTTGAAATATAGGACAATGTACTGCCATTTTAGAAATTGTCTTTGTAAATATGGGTCAAATATTTATACATATAAGGAATACCGTGTTTTCTGGAACATAAGGTGCACTTAAAAGTTTTTGATATTCAAGTCTTGTGCTATCATTGCTGCCTTCAGTCGAATGGTGACTGTAGAGACGCTTCTCCCGCTGTTCTTTACTCAATTACATTTTACGTAATGTTCTCTGGTTAGTTTATCGCTGCCAGCGTACACATTACGTATCTGTGTCAGGGACAGATTTTTGAATTCAGTGCACATACAAGGAACACTGCTGATTTTTGAGAAAATTTAAGGCTTTTCTGCTTAAAGTCTGTAAAATTGTGTAGCGTCGGTCCACTGGGGGCGGCGCTACTTCCCATGAGCCCCCGCGGCTTCGTTATTGATACGCGTTATGTGTAAGTGTTATGACATGCTGTTGTTGATTATGTATTTGATTATATGTTTTGTTAGTTTAAGTCTCCCTGTATTAGTTTATGTAGTTGTACATTGTCTGAGTCTACCTACCGTGTTTGTGTAATGTTACAGTGCTAATGACCTGCCCTCATGATTCACGTGATGTGTTAAATACGCATGATTACGGCTTCATGCGTGATTACGTTGTTAAGGCAAAATACAAGTGACTTTATGCCTTAAAATGTGGTAACCAATGATCTATATTATATTATAGATCATTGGTGGCAACAACTGGGAGGTCCTAGTGATGGCGGCCTGCCAGTAATTTACTGTGAAGTTGGACTTTACAATCAAATACTGTAAAATAATAATGGTTGTAATGTATTCATCATAGAAATAAACAGTAAAAAATAGTTGTTTTTAAAATTATTCACCGTAAATAGGTTTATTTTAAGAAGTTGTTAATTTTACAGTGTATTATTGTAAGCTGTAAAGTCATTTTCCGTAAAAAGAACAGTTCTAAATGATGAAATTTACGGTTGTCAAAAAAGATACCGTAGTGTTTTTTACATTGTCACCGTTTTTTTACAGTGTATTATTGTAAGCTGTAAAGTCATTTTCCATAAAAAGAACAGTTCTAAATGATGAAATTTACGGTTGTCAAAAAAGATACCGTAGTGTTTTTTACATTGTCACTGTTGTTTTTACGGTAAAGTTCTGGCAACCACAGCTGCCAGTCTTTTACCGTAAATTTAACGGATTTTTTTTTACAGTGTAGTTCATAGTATTTGGAGCATCCAGCTGCCTAAATGCGTTGATATCACGAAAAAATAAACATGAAACAAACCCTACTGACAGCCAATCACAATTCACATCCTAAAAACAGCCGCAGCCAATCCTATCTGGGTCCCTCCCACGACTGTCAAAAATCAAACGATCTGCTCCGTGAGCAGGAGCTTAATCGCAAGCAGAAAGGGTGTGACAAACTCTCCTCACGCAAGCAACTCTCTCCTCACGTGCGAGAGTAGGTTTGCTCGAGCGAGAGTAATTTTGCTCACGCGAGGAAGCTCTCTCCACCCATGCGAGAGCATTTTTGCTGGCGCGAATAAGCACTTTTCCTCGCGCAAAATGATTTTCCGCGCTCGCGATTTTTGAAATGGATTTGACACCATACATGACACCCAGTGGCGATTGCTCGAAGACCCTTAAATGTCAAAAAATAAGTGATCAAACATATACTGTTGTGTGTACATGTCATTGACTAAATATGCACTACAATGCGCTCAACGTTTGTTCAGAATCAGCTTCTTATCGCTGGTAACGACGTATGGAGTGATTTTTGTTTCAATAGTTCCACAGAAGCAAAAGTACATCCAAGAGCAGAAAGTATGTTATGAATGCAAAACAGAAAAAAATATATCAAAAGTATATTTTTTAAATATAATTGGTTATTTGAAACTTATTTTCGTTTGCATTTTGACAAGTTTTTGGTTCCATTATTTTTGTTTTTTTGGATTTTCCCAGTAAGGTCTTTTGCTTCTGGAATCTCTCTTTGCTTCAGCTTCGTTTTTTGCTTCTGACTTTTGGAACACATTTCACGTGTGGGAGGGGCTTAGATGAAGGCGTTCCTCTGCCATCTCCATTGGTCACTGATTCCGGACTGACACAGAGCTCTGAGACCGCCTCTGGGACCAAGCCACGCCCACCCCACCAGCTTCCCAGCGTTTTCAAACATGGCGGAACGTGGGGGTTCTGTTTCACAGTAGCATGTAAACTGAGTTTTACCATAAACGTTTATACAAAGGTTATAATTAAAGACCTTACTGGGAAAATCCAAAAAAACAAAAATAATGGAACCAAAAACTTGTCAAAATGCAAACGAAAATAAGTTTCAAATAACCAATTATATTAAAAAAATATACTTTTGATATATTTTTTTTCTGTTTTGCATTCATAACATATACTTTCTGCTCTTGGATTTACTTTTGCTTTTGTGGAACTATTGAAACAAAAATCACTCCATAACGACGCGGCTTTCCTCTCACTGTGCGTTCATACCGAAAGCGACGCGGCGACTGGAAGTCATTTATTTTCAATGAGCGACACCCAGCTACGCGACGCGACCTTGAGCGACGCGACACAAATTGAGCGAATCGAGCGACGCGAACAAGTTGAGCTCGGATCAACTTTATGCAAATGAGCAGTGACGCGCGGCGGCGACTACCAATCAGAATGTATATTTGCACCCGCCTCCGAAACCGCACCTCTGACTTTGGTTCCTTCTGATTATTTGTTCCGATTGCAAAATGGAGGAGAGATTGATAGTGGCTGTCTCTGGATGTCCCGCACTTTACGAGGTGTTACTGTTTATTTACAGTACAAAATGTTTATTTTTGGAGGGAATACTGTTCATTTGTTAAAAAACATCTGCAATAAATTAGCATATATGATTTTTTTATTCCTGTTTGATCTTCGGGTCTGGGGTAAAAAGTAAAAAAAATACATAAACATTTTAGGTTTATATACTATATGTGTCTTATACACACACTATGTTTTATACATGCACTCCTTTATAATCGTGTGTCCTGTCATCAATAGATTAAAATAAATAAATACTGCGTCCTGCTTTAAAAACGTGATTTGCATATCTGTCACGTGCTGCATACCGGCGATGTTGGACCCCACGCGACGCGATGCTGGTGACTCGGACGGAGAGCGATTTTATCGCTTTCGGTGTGAACGCACAGTCACTCAGTCCCGCAGCTTCACAGCGCTTTAAACGGTGTGGACGTTGAGCGTCTACAGAGTTCAATAGCGAAGCAAAGAGTGCAGCGAAACGAGACGAGCCATTGGATAAATGCTGGGCTTTGTCCCGCCCCCCCGGACGCTCAGCCTCTGCATGATGATTGGATGATCTGTCTGAGACTGAATCCCTTTTTGATTGACAGCGAAATGAGCGAATCAGCGATCTTTTGGTGTAAACCTCCGCGGGATCAATTAATATTATTATTATTTTTTTTTCATTCTGTTCTGAGTTGAACCGGAGATTTTCCTAATCCTCTTAGCGGCATCCTCTTAGCCTTAAAAACGACTAGCGCCAAATCGAGCTATTTCTGGTGGTTTTTGTTGTAACTGCTTGTGTTTTGAGACTGACTTCTATCACTCAAGCCGAAATTGAGCTTCCCCTCCTTGAAAGACCAGCATCCGCCACTGATGACACCACAAATAAAAGGAGCAAGCTGTACTTTTTTATTTTTTTGAAAACTAGACAATACTTGATGTGGTCTCTTTAAGAAAAGCAACGTTAACTTGCTCCGCCTTTGTATGCACATGCAAATCAAGCTTATTAACATTAGAACATGTAATAATTCAATTTGTACTAGTAGACATTCAATTTTTACATGTAGGAATTACATTTTTACTAGTAAGAATTCTATTCTTGATATCAAACATAATTTTCACTAGTAAAATTGATATTGTTGATATCAAAAAATATAATTTGTACATATAATAATTAAATTCTTATTAGCAGAAATTAAATATTTACTAGTAGAAATAACATTTTTACTAGTGAAAAATGAATTTAATTTATGATTTTCACATGTATTAATTTAATTACCAATATAAAAAAAAAAGAATAAAAGCTAAAGCTTGCCATAGGCTTGCCATATATCACCATATATATGTTTATATATATATATATATTTTTTTTTTTACTTAAATGTATATCAGTAGTTTTACCTTCTTTTATCACGAAGACTTCTCTTTGATCTGTTTCTTAGCAAAAGAAGGCTTGATTATCACCAGCGTTCTGTACCGGCTGCTCTGCTTGTCAGATGTGCAGAGCGAACCCGGTGCTGTATTTATGAGGAACACAGACCCCACCTTCTCCTCCACTGTAAAGGATAACGAAGGGAAATTCATTGTTCGGAGTTCGTTGTCATACTGTTTTATGATGGCAAACATCAAGAACACGAAATCCTGCTCAGATTGAGAAGATTATTATGTCGTTTTTTTATTAAAATAAAAAGACATATTAAGAAATGCGACAACAATCTCGTCATGATTTGGGGAATTAAAACATTTTAACTATAGGGTAACACGAGTGGCGATCTAGACATGATAAGAGCTTTCGCGTGCATGCCAGGAACTTTAACTTTTTTGCACTTTAAACTCCCTGTGGAATTAGGCTACTTAAATCAATGATTTACAAGACATCGATTATTCACCTATCGTATACATATAATGTATGAAATAAACTCGAGATTAGTTTTTAATCTGCTATAGGATTAAAGATAACAGTGGATAATGACCACGCAGAACAAGATACAGCTGGCATTTCAACGCGTATTCACCGTCATAGGTCACGGTTGATTCACCGTTGAATAGTTTCGATTTTGAAAAGTGAATCAACGTTGCATTGGCTTCGTGGATCAAGGTCGAATGAATCGCCAATGAATTTTGCTTCGATTATGAAAAGAGAATCAATGTCGATACCGTTTATAATTAGTAGCCTATGTTTTTACTTTTGATTAAACTAATTAAAAACTCTAATTTTGTTAGTAATTGTATTAGCTTTTCTCAAGTTATTTTTCTGATTCACTATAAAGTACAGTTTCTGATTCACTATAAAGTCCAATTTCATATTAAACCATAATCAATATATTGCTTAAAACAAAACCAAAAGCAGGCCCATAAATATATTTTTTATTGTGACTTTTTACGTAAACAAAAGGAACATTTGAAAGAATTCAGTTTAGATACTAAAAGAACTTTGCTAGTCAGTGTTTCATTTGAAATAAAGACAGCAATATTTTCATCAAAAAGCCATATTTAACTATCATGTATTTTTAAACGAATTTTAAACAAAAATTATATATTATAAATGATAAAGCATTACTTTACATAAAAAGTAATAAATAAAATTTATTTTAACCAATAAATAAAATACAGAAAACATTTATTTTAAAGCCTGTAAAGCAAGTTCACATTCACGAAACTTTAAACTTTTCGAACTTTAACCTCCCCGTGGAATTACGTAAATCAGTGGTTTACAAGAAATCGTATATGCACCTAACATATACATATCAGGTATAAAATGAACTTGGGATTACTTATTAAAGATAACAGAAGATAGGGGATGGACACCCCGCAGAACAAGAAGCTTTCGGTTATGATGCACGTGATGTTTCCCACAAAATCTCACAAGACTTTAGTGCTCTACAAATAAAAGACCAATATTAGGCGAATAAAATCAAAGATGCCTGAAGCCATACAATTTTTAAACTTAAAGGCGGCTCCAAAAGAAAAATGCTGACGAACATTGTTACTACTATAGGCTGATACAAATGGTCATATAGATAAGCTTTCACATGCATGCACGAAACTACTGTTCGAACTTTAGGTTCATGTGGATTTCCAGTGATTTACAAGAAATCGTATATGCACCTACATAACTTATGAAATAAACTCGTGATTAGTTATTAAACAGAAGATACGAGAGGATAGTGGATTTCTTTGGATTGTATTTATTTCATGCTTACCTGAAGGCTTCGGGAAATTTTCAACAATGAAGGGAAATAAAGTACGTTTTGATTGGTTCGTTTCGATGGAGACACCATGCGATTTCTTCCTAAAACATCAGTTTTATAGGAAATAGTAAAAATATGTTGCATGAGAATAACTTTTATTAACAAAGAATTTCGTGCAGTAGGGTTACATGCTAAATTAAGCAATATCACGTTCTTGAAACGTTTCTCCGTGCTACAGATATACTTTAATCATAATAGTAGCAGTCTACAAGAAAGAACACCAGATGATATTATCCGAAAATAGACAACACATCTTAATAATTGATCCCCAAGACGCTTTCGGTTATGCACAGTCACGTGATGTTTCCTAGAAATCTTAGGTGTTTTAGTGCTCTACAAATAAGCTCATAGCTCAGAATCTTCAGATCAGTAGAACGCTGTTAACCAGAAGTGATAAAGACCAGCGGAAGAATTCTGCTAAAACTCCGAACCTTTTTGTTACACTTTCTATCAGACAAAAGGTAAGAGAGCCTTATACCGCGTGGAGATAGTTTGTCAATTTTTTGTGTATTTTTGTTTGCGGGGGAGGGGGTTCGAGTTTTTATAAATGGGTTCCTGGAGCTCATTGGTCTAACGAGGATGGTTTTATTTGTCCATCCAGATAGGCTACACGAGCCCGGTGTGGGTAAAATCGTAATCGCGCGAAACAGTCGAGTCGAGCAACTTAACGTACTTTTTGGAAATTTACATATAAATGTAAATAATGTCTATACTCGTATAAAGCTAAAGCTGTTAACATTAATGGCTAAATGGGTCTATATGTAATTTAATAATAATTTTAACATGCACTAATCATTTTAACATTATCATTTTAACATGCACTTTTTTTAGTTGTATCCCAACAGTGTTAAACTAATAAAATATAAAATCCAACCATGACAATGACTGTAATGGAAGCAAATCGAGGCGGTCTCCCTTAGAATATTCTGAGTAGCAGAATCAGCGTTGGATCATACAGTTACTTGGCTAAGCAATAAGTTGTGAGACAGGACCATGTCATAGAGACGGGGAAAGGACCAGTACACAGAACAGACGCACACCCTTAAAAAGTAATTGATACAGAGAAATAGGCGAATGAAAGCCAATCTACTAAACAAACAAACAAAAAAAATATTTTTTTAACATATACTGTATGTATGTAGAAAGAAAGAGGTATGTATACATTTGGATCATCAGGATTAAGGATACTGTCATTCTCATAATATCTCGTTATATCTCATTAACTTGCAGAATAGCATCAGTTGGAATCTACAAGTTCAAAATGGGCAATGATAATAGCGGTCTGAAAAGGGAGAAATGCAAAGCAGAACAAAGAGCTGCAGCAATACAGTATGAAGCACAACAAAAAGAAGCAGAGCTCCAGAGTATTAGGAATGAATTGATGTGTGAGAGAGCAGTACAGAAAGAAAAAAAAAGAGTAAAGGAGCAGAGGGAGGAGGAGAAGAGGACAGTGCAGGAGAACCTGCGGAATAAAGAGCGTGCCGAAAAACAACGGATCCAGATCGAGAAACTCAAAGAAAAAGCCAAGGCGGACACAGCGTCCGAACCCTGCATCCCAACCCACGATGCACCAGCAGATGGAGAGGCGCCGTGCGAGACCCCCATCACACCACTTCAGACCTAAGACATCAGGACAGACTCACTGAGTTATTACCATGTATAACCCGTTTGTGTGCTCATGTAGCGGCATGGTTTTCCTTGTGGATTTTGACAGGTTTTGCTCCATGTCTCTATGCATCCAGTAGTTTGTAACCTAGTTCACAGTTGTCTTGCGTATTCTCATCTTCGTTCCGGTCTGTGTACTACTGCACAATATAGATGAGCCTGTAATGACTTTGTCTACGTCTCCTATATCTAATGGTATTTTTCAAGTTTATTTTCATTTTGCATACAGACAGTAGAAATAAAGATGCCATCATACCTGTTTAAATACCTTACCCATATCTTACCTACATACACTGAGGTTACTTAGCTGGAATATATATATAGTTAGACAAAACAAGACTTGGAATGGAAACCAGGGGGGTATTCCAAGAAGCGGGTTAAGCGATAAAACCGGGTAAGTTAACTCAGAATTCACGGAAACTCGAGGTTTTCCGTTCCAGAAACCGAGCTTAGAGAGAACCTGAGTCAGTTACTATAGCAACTTATGCTCTGAAGTTAACCTGCTCGCTGGCTGGTTAACTTGTACCTAAACCAGAGTTACAAACACGTCATCATGACGTGTCCTTTCCTCGAGGATCATGTGGATATTGAAGCTCAGTTTATTCGCTCAGCGCTCTTCGTTGGGAACGCCTTATAAAATCCCGAATAGACTTAGGCCTACTATCATTTTCGGATTATTTTTTAATGAACGTTATCATTTTTCAGCACAATCCATTACTTACATCCATAACATTATTAAGCGTCACATTTTAAATATTACACATCGCAGCCCTCAATTCTCTCCAGATTTTTATACATCGCTCTTCGTTTTTTTGCTAGTGGAAGTTTTTTTTTTATAGTGTAGGAGATGCGGAACCTGTCAGCAAAGCTACTGTATGTCGGTCTGTCCGATAGGAATGTCATTAAAATGGCTAGTGCCCAGTTTTGTTGTGTTTCCTGGGTATAAGCCAGTTATGGACATCAAAGAGGAATTCTACAGCATTTGTCTTTAATTCACACGGACAATAAAGAAATTAAGCAAAGGAGAAGCAATATATAACGAACTTCATCCCATTTACATTTTAAGGATTTCCTAGAGTGATTGATGGAACCCACATATATTACAGCACCATTAAAACATGAAGGTGATTACATAAACAGAAAATCCATCCATAGTATTAATGTACAGGTACTAACCTTTATAACCCTTAATGAATAATGTACTTATCTTTAATGGTAACAAAAATAACGTAGCTATTGTAACTGACCGTTCTCCCCATCAAGATCATACGCAGGGACGGACTGGCCATCGGGCATACCGGGCATTTTCCCGGTGGGCCGACGTGCTATTTGGGCCGACAGTCCTGACACTTTTTTATCTATTTATATATTGGTCTGACCGGCCCATAAAACAAGTAGATCAGTGGGCCGATTCAGATGGAGGCAGGCTGATTGACACTGGCTGGCGAATCACATTAACACACCATTCGCGATGCTCCTGCTGCCTGCATAATGCATTTGGCAAAAAAAAGTCAGCGCGAGAGTTTACCGGTCCTTAAACACGCTGGTATGCAGCCCATTGGTTATTTTCTTTACTGACACAGAGCTGCACCAATCATATCATCAAACACCCCCTCCTCCATGCGCCGGTGCGTAGTGCAATCTAACGTTGATTAACATAACGTATGTGAGTATCTGAGATGGAGAAAAAGCGCAAAGGAGGTGCAGAGAAACTACGACAAAAAAGAAGCTTGAACTTCAAGTAAACGCTGCCAAATGTATAAACATTACTCAAATGTTTGCCACAGCAGGGCCTTCATCAGCTCCCGTGGCTGATGACAGTGGTGGCGGTGGCCAGTGGACAGAAACATGTACTATAACGTGCGGTAAGCCTGACTCCTTTCAGAGCAGCTATAAAATGAGTAGGGTTAAGCAACCAAACCCTTTGCCAAATCTGGCCAAAATAAATTGATAAAACATCAATAAAATCATTTTGGCTAATGTTCTATGGCCGAGTTAGTTTGTATTGTAAATGCAAAAGGTAAAATAAGTGAATAACGTCCTTACCTCTATTATAAGACTTTGTGTACACTGACTGTATGAGAAAATAAGCCTATTTTAGTACTTTTATGTCTTCAATTCTGAACTAAATAGTCTTAATAATAATAATAATAATACATTTTATTTCATAGGCGCCTTTCTGACACTCAAGGACACCTTACAGACAACACAGCAATAAATAAGAGAACAAACAATTTAAAACAGTTAAAGCTATAATACAACAGAAGCAAATTCACACTTACATTATGACATTTGGCAGACCAATCAGATGTTATAGGCTATCCTAAACAGGTAAGTTTTAAGTGAGGATTTGAATTGATTAAGAGAGCTTATGTTCCGTAGATCAGATGGCAGAGAATTCCAAAGTCGCGGAGCAGAGCGACTAAAAGCTCTGCTCCCCATGGTGGCAAGACGGGCAGAGGGTATTGTAAGGTGTATAGATGAGGAAGATCTGAGAGAGCGAGAGGGAGTGGCAACAGTGAGAAGATTAGAAAGATAGATTGGAGCAAGATTATGAATGGCCTTGAAAGTGAGAAGAAGGATTTTGTAATCTATGCGAAACTTGACCGGGAGCCAATGAAGCTGTGACAGAACAGGAGTGATATGGTGGAAAAAAGGAGTTCTGGTGATGATACGGGCAGCAGAGTTTTGAACCAGTTGAAGCTTATTGAGAGATTTGTGTGGAAGACCAAAAAGAAGAGAGTTACAATAATCTAAACGGGAAGTGACGAGACTATGAACAAGAATGGCAGTGGCATGTGGAGTAAGAGATGGGCGGAGACGACTGATATTTCGTAGGTGAAAGTAGGCAGACCGGGTAATGTTATTGATATGGGATTGGAAAGATAGGGTAGTGTCGAGGATGACACCCAAACTCTTTACCAGAGTTGAGGGGACAACAGAAGAATTGTCAATATTAATAGACAGACTGTTGGTTTTGGATAATGTTGTTTTAGTGCCAACGAGAAGAACCTCGGTTTTATCACTGTTTAATTTTAGGAAATTGGCAGAGAACCAGGATTTTATGTCTGTTAAACAATCAGTAAGGGAGGTGAGTGAGATGTTGAGAGTGGGTTTACAGGAGAAATAGAGCTGGGTGTCATCCGCATAACAGTGGAAGCTAATGTGGTGTCTACGAAAAATATGGCCAAGGGGAAAAAGGTAAATGATAAAAAGAAGGGGCCCCAAGACGGAGCCCTGAGGCACACCTGAAGCAACAGGAGATGGCTGAGATGTAAATGATTTTAGTTGAATAAACTGTGTGCGACAGGAGAGAGAGATATGATTTGAACCAACTTAGGGGAGTCTGAGTGATGCCAATGGAAGAAAGTCTATTGAGGAGGGTGGTGTGACAGATGGTGTCAAATGCTGCACTTAGGTCTAGTAGGATAAGGATGGAGAGTGAGCCGGAGTCAGCTGCCATAAGGAGGTCATTGGTGACTTTTATCATGGCAGTTTCTGTGCTATGGAAAGGGCGGAAACCAGATTGGAACTGTTCATACAGGTTGTTATATGATAAGTAAGTATGTAGTTGAGATGCTACTATTTTTTCTAAAATTTTGGAAATGAAGGGTAGATTAGAAATTGGTCGTAGATTATTGAAATTAGTTGGATCTGCACCAGGTTTTTTTAGAATCGGAGTTATTACTGCAGTTTTTAAAGAGGCAGGAACAGTTCCAGTGGAAAGAGAGGAGTGGACAATGGAAGAAATTATAGGAACCAGTGAGGGAAGACAGGATTTTACTAGTACTGAGGGGATGGGGTGTAACTGGCAGGTAGATGGCTTAAGCTTCCGGATAATGTCTGAGATTTCGGAGATGGAAGGAAGATGAAAGAGAGAGAAAGAAAGTGCAGGAGGAGAGAAATCAGAGGTAAACCTGGAAGTTGATTGTGAACCAAGATGATGGTGAATTTTACAGATTTTTTCATTGAAATATGACATTAGTGAGTTACAAAAATCAACTGAATGCAGATGAGATGGAAGAGAGTCCGGGGCTTGAGTAATTCTTTTGTACAGTGAAAATAATGACTTAGAATTACCTTCATTTGAATGGATTATGTCAGTGTAATAACTAGATTTACTTTGTGAAATACAGTCCTTATAATGTAGCATATGATCTTTATACATGTCTTTATGAACAGAAAGTCCAGTTCTCTTTTGGAGCCGCTCAAGTTGCCGCCCTTTGGCCTTCATGAGCCGGAGTTCGGGTGTAAACCAGGGGGCTGAACGGGAAAATGATACGGATTTAGTTTTAAGTGGAGCCAGAGAGTCTAGTACAGAGTGGAGCCCAGTATTGTAGTGTGATACCAGGTCATCAAGAGTGGTTAGATTATGATTGTCCATTGTGGAGTTAATGCTGGAGGAGAGAGAATCCAAATTGATGTCCTTAATATTGCGGAAAGAGATGAGACGAGGGGATTTAATAATAGGCAGTGTGAGACAAATATTAAATGAGAGGAGAAAATGGTCAGATATGGGGAGTTCATCAGCAGTACTGTCTAAGGGAGATAATCCTGAGCAGCAGATTAAATCCAGGATATGACCCTTATTGATGTACTGCTGAAGTCCAAAGCCCTCAATACAATTCGTAAAGTCTTTGGTAAGAGGGTTATTAATATTGTCCATATGAATATTAAAATCACCCAGCACAATGTTATTTGGTGAAAGAGCAGACAGTTGTGCGAGCAAAGTGGCAAAGTCATTTAAAAATTCTCTGTTTGGTTTTAGTGGACGGTAGATAACAGTAATGATGATGGGGATAGATCCAGACAACATACACACGGTCGATTCAAAGGAGGAGAAGGTAGAGACAGACACCGGCGAGACTTTCCACTTCTCGTGGTGAATTATCGCGAGACCTCCTCCACGGCTGGTGACACGTGGTTGGGAGACGTAAACAAACCCCGGTGGTGCAGATTCGTTGAGTTGTGTAAAGTCACTTGGCTGTTGCCAAGTTTCAGTTAAACAGAGAAAGTCCAACTTACGGTCCGTGATGAGATCTTGGATGAGATGTCCCTTGCTCGTGAGTGAGCGGATGTTAAGCAGACCGAAGTTGACAGTGGAGTTTTCGCCTTTAGCCAGGGTGTTAGCCGACCGGGCTAGGCAGGCCAGCACACTGTGGTCAGCGACCCGACCAGTGTTGCGCTGAGGATGACGAGAAGTGGACCAGAATGATTTTATTGCTTTCGACGAGTCTTCCTGGACATTCCGACGAGACCCGCGGTGAATGTATCTCCGGCGTGGCAGGAATGTTATATCCGGGTGTAACTGTAATAAATCCAGTGGAGGAGCAGACAGGTGGAAACGGAGGCGGAGAAGCTCAGCAGCAGAGTACTGAAGCAGACCCATCACAGGTTGGTGAATGAATGCCACCACAGTCCAAACAAACACCGACCAGATATGGATCGTTCCAGGTAGCATTGTCGGTGAATCCACAAGGCAGCTTGGACAGGCAGGTAAACACAGGTAGAAGCGGTTCAGGCCCGAATAGCTAAATCACCACTCTTGCTGATACCACCGGGATATCACAGAAGGAAAGCTTTACCTGTCCAGATTAAAACAATTGCCTAATCCAAATGCCAGTTTTAAAAGTTCAAGATAAAACTTTTACGATAAAACGATCAATCGCTACAGCGATTCAAACTTAGACTACCGGCGAGCAGCGGCTGCAAATCGCGCCAGCGTTCACTCATTCGGGCCAATCTCTACACATAGAATAGCTACACACTGGTATGTGTGAGAACACTTTTAAAACCTCCATTCACCAACAAAAACAGTACTAAGTCACTCAGCAGGCAGCATTCTATTTTCATTATTATACTATTAATATTTGTGGGGTGAGTAGTAGGCTAGGCTAAGGCTTGGTAGGAAGGGGAAATGTTTGGTAGTTTTTATGGAGGTGTTTAGGGACAATGTACAGAAATGAAAGGAAATTACACTTTTTAAAATGGTAATTTTGTTTATTGCCTGTGCCATATGCCAATGCTGCTGTGTGCCTCTTCACAAATCTTCATAAATCCAGTATTTCTAGGTGTATTTTTAAAGCCACCATTCAATTAAACTGAGTTACTGGGCAGTTTTCTGATTTTGTTATTAGGCCATTGATTGTTTAACTTGTAAGCCTAGGTTTAGCTACTTTTTCGCCTGGATGTGTTTGGGGGCATTTAGCCTAGCTGGCTAAAGAAAATGTAGGCTCTAATTAAAGAAAATCTTATTTTTCTTATTTTTTACAATGACATAATTTTTTTTTTTGCCAGTATTATGCCAATGCAGCTGTGTGTCTGTTTTTCTGATAAAACAACAATAATTAATTCCTTATGTTGAGATAAAAAAAAACATAACAAAAAACCCAACCTCACCCCAGAGTCTGTATTCATGTTTTGATGAAATAGCATCCCCAGAAGACAAGAGTAGTGAGAGAGAGGAGAGAGTCGGAGAGAGAGAGGACTGTGTCTGTGAAAGGGAGGAGAGAGTCGGTGAGAGTCAGGAGAGACACAGTGGGAGAGAGGAGAGCAGAGAGCAGGAAGACATAGATTACTTTGCCCGTCCTGAGCCTTCTATGTTACAGAGCTTTTTGTCTCACCACCCACAACAAAATGCAAAAATCCAGTGGTGCAAATGGTATTCACCAGTAAAAATGGAACCAACAGGATGTGGCTAACATATTGTAAGAGACGTCACACATTATTTTGTTTTGTGTGTATTGCTTTTGGGAAGATCAGTGACACAAGCACATTTATTACTGGAATGTCTGATTGGAGGCATGTGCACCAGCGCACAGAAGAGCATGAAAAGAGTAGTGCACACCCAATCTGTGCCGAAGCTTTTTTACTAAGGAGCTCAAAAGCAGATATCAGCAGCATGTTTGCTGGTAATCAGCTGGGTATTGGAGCATGTCGTGGATGTGGTAAAAGTGTTAAGTAAGAGAGGGTTGAGCTATAGGCATACAGAGAATGAGGCAGCCTACACACTGGATGATGACTCAATTGACCATGGGAACTTTTTGGAACTTATCCTTTTATTAGGAAAATATGATGTCTGCCTAAAAGAGCACCTTGATGATTGTATTGAAAAGAGCAAAAAATTACATAAATCCAGTGGAACAAGAGGTCGAGGGTCTCTTATCACCCTGCTCTCCAAAACTACAGTCAATACAGTAATTGATACAATTGGGCACCTCATTCAAGACTGCATTTCAAATGATGTGCAAAAAGCTGGAATGTTCTCCATTCAGCTGGACACAACACAGGACATAACTTCTCAAGATCAGTGTTCAATACTATTAACCCTGATGAGATCCAGGCTTTGTCTTCATTCTTGGGGTCCAGCTGGGTGTGGTGGACCCATTGCATTTTTTGTTAAAATAATCAGCAGATTTAGCCCAATTGCAAATAAATTAACAATACATAAGTTAAATTAGTTTGCTTTCATTTATTTATTAGTTACTTTTTTATTAAAATGTAACACAATAAGGAAATGAATCATAAATCATGCTGGCTGACAGGCTGGTCCTATGGCTAGCTGCTGACGGGCTGGTGCTAACAGAGCTGGCTGCTGCTCATCCTCCTTTTCATTATCACTATCAGACTCTGATATTTCAGAATTGTGATCCTGAAATTTCTTCTTCTGAATCACCATCAAAATCTTCTGTCTCTTCCAATATCAGCTGTAAGGCAGTCTGAACTGAGAATAGCTTTGCCATCTTTTATAGCATTTTTAGCATTTTTAGCATTTATAGCATCATGTCCCCATGATTGGGTGAAACACACACACACACACACACACACACACACATACACACACACACACACACACACACACACACACACACAGGTCCAGAGAGGAGGGAGGGATAATGAGGGCTGAGAGAAAAGATGCTTCTTTCAGATCTCACCCCTTTGTCTCTATAGAGATTCTTCGTCTGCTGTCTGACAATATGCAATCAACCCCTGATGTGACAACCATCAAAAGTGTTGATGGTTGCCCACCTTTGCATGCCAAACACCTCTGTCCTTTGTTTGTATATCCTTTAAAGTCATACAGACGACTATCAACTACCCAACCCAATGTTGATTGCCCACTTTGACTAGCCCAGGGCCCAGTGGACCCTGGACCCTGTATGTAATACAAATGTGAAGGGGGGTACGGGGGGGTGGTCATTGAAAATATTTTCTGATTTATGTTGCTCACGGAAAATGAGCCAAGGACCAATGAATCTCAGTTTGAAAAAAAAAAAATGTAGAATTTTTTTAAGCTGATTTTAAAAAAATGGGTCCCACAGACCCTTGGACCATATATGTTACTGACACTGTGCACGAGAGGCTTGTTGCCTTAGTGAAATGTGAGGCATCTACTGGGCAATACTTTGTAAACTTGGTCTCAGATGTATTGGACCATCTGAAGCTGGATAAAGACATGTGCATAGGAAATGCCACAGATGGGGCGTCAAATATGCAAGGCCATTACAAAGGATTTTCAGCACTGATGACCTCTCTGTCACCCACTCATGTCCATGTCTGGTGCTATGCACATGTACTTAATCTGGTGATGTCCGATACAACACAAATTGTCATTGAAAGTGGATTACTATTCAGTCTACTGAATGACTGCTGTATTCATCAAGGATTCATATCAAAGGGTTAATCTATGGGAAAACAAAGCACAAGATAAAAGCCACAGACGCCTCTCTCCAATTGGGGAAACAAGGTGGTGGTCCAAACATGATGCTCTCAAAAAAGTGTTTGGACATTTTGGGAAACCACAGAATGCTTTGTACACAGATGGACTCCTGACACCTGGCAGCCATAGAAGACAAAGATCATGAAAAAACAACTGTACGTGCCAAAGCTCGTGGATTTAAAGAGGGCCTCTTGAAATATGAGACCATATTAACAGCTCAGACATTCTTAAGAATATTTGAGCAAACAACACCTCTGTCTAAATACCTTCAGACAGAAGGCATGGATATCCTTTCGGCTCATCGTATGGTGATTGCCACACAAGAGGGCCTGAAAAGCATTGCCAGAGATTTTTAAAGTGTGAAAGAAGCTGCAGACACTTTTGTGCAATGGACAAATGACAATATTGAGAAAAGAGAGGAAGAAACTGATGTTGAAATTGAGAGTGCATTGCCCAAGAAAAGAGGAAGAAAAAAAACAGAGCAGGAGAAATGGCTCAAGATGAGCCTCTAATGGATGATGACAGAGCATTCGAAGTCAATGTCCACAATAGAATTCTGGACACTGCTCTTGATGCCATTCATAGAAGGTTTGTGACACATGGCATTCTTTTAGCTGATTTGGCATGGCTGGACCCCAAGAGCTTTGAACAGATCCGGAACACTACTCTACCCAACAATGCACTCGGAGTCCTAAGCAGATGTCTTATTAAATTTGACACTAATGCAACAGTAGACAATCTCCAATCAGAGCTGAAATGTTTAGCAGGACAGTGGAACAGACTGAAAGCTTCCCATCTTGATGATTATATGACCAGAACAGTAGAAGATGGAGCTGAAGGGCAAGAAGAGGATATTGTGGATAAAACCTGTGCCTCTTGTAAAAATTGCCCACTTTGCTGCCACCAGGTTTTGCTGAGGCTCAACATGCTCTCAGATGCCTATAATCTCCTTGGGCTTGCTTATAAGTTCTTGCTGACCCTTTCCCTGACCCAGGTGGCCTGTGAAAGAACATTTTCTACCCTCAAGTTCATCAAAAGCAGACTCAGGAGCAACTTGTCAGCTAGCAAGCTGGAGGGGTTTATGTTGATGGCCACTGAGAAAGACATTCTCATGGCATTGGACACAGACACAGTTATTGATAAGGTGGCTGAGAAGAGTGAATTACTGAAAAAGCTGCTCTTGTGAGTTACTAAGGTGAGATGAGTTTATTGAGTTATCATTGATTATGAAAATATTAATTTCAATATAATTTTTTTTATGATTTCTGAAACTCTCTTCTCTTACAGGATCCTAACACTCCAGTAGACTTCAAATACTTTGTCATTTGCATCCTTTTTTACTCGGTGAGTTTACAGTAGTCCAATGCTACCTTAATCTGAAATGCTGAATAGATCTGATGAGTTACTAATCATAACTACTTATTAACAGTGTGTGTGGTTGAATGTCACTAATTTTCTCTCTCTCTCTCTCTCTCGCTCTCTCTTTCTCTCTCTCTCTCCCTCTCTCTTACATAGGATGCCTTTACTTGTTCGTTATAGGAGGAGTTCTTTAGGGGGTGAATCCACTTGAATCTTTTTCCTTGGTGAGTTCACAGTAAATGTAATGCAAAAAACAGATTACTCTCTTATTCTCCTTCTATCTGTCACACACAGGATAATGTCTTTATTTAAAAGATTTTTTCAAGGAGTTCACAGGCCATTTTTATTCAGCACTTGCTTTGTCTGCAAAATAGTAAAATCATATCAAACTACCATGATGTCTATAATTTCTCTTTCTCTCTTCCTCACATGTTATCATCCCTCATAAGTTTTCAGTGTCTACACTTCTATTTTTATCTTGAAGATTGACCGATAATTAAATATCTCTTTCTTTCTCTCTCTCTTACAGTTCAAGAGTTTAAAGTTCATTCAGTAGGTTCAGCTACATTCATTCTTTTGACTGGGTAAGTTCACAATTTATTGAGTACTACTCTTGGAAGAGTTAGCATCTGATCCTTTATTTTTCATCTCTATTCTTTCTTTCTCTTGTCTTCCTCCCTGAAACACATAGGCACACCCAGTTGGATGAATGCTGCATTCATTACTGTGATGGAGTGGTTCAATATGCATTTTCATACTGTTAATAAACAAAACTTTTTGAAAGTATTTAATGATTTAAAAATTATTTAATTTCACTCTCACTAATTCCTGTAAACTCATGGCATGGCTTAGGGTACATGGTTTTAAAGAGTGTAAACTGTTGGTATACACATTCAAAAAACTGAAAAGCGTTATCGAGTGTGAGTGGGCCGGTCTGGTCCAAAAATGCCAGGGCCGATTTTTTGTCCCAGTCCGCCCCTGGACCCAGGGCATGAGTCAGAGACCCAGGGCATGAGTCAGAGACCCAGGGCATGGGACCCAGAGCATGAGTTAGATACCCAGGGCATGAGTCAGAGACCCAGAGCATGATTCGGCAGAGACGACACAATTGGGTCCTGACATCCAGCCGTCAATGGGTTTTCATAATTCCTTATGAAACATCAATTTGTTTATGAAAAATCACTGTTCAGTTGTGGATTACTTTCTTCAAGTCACAAAACTAAGATGAATAAAGGTTTCAAAATCAATTATGGCAACAACTTAGTTAGCCTTAAATTTGAATTTGTCATCTTAAACTAATGACATACACTAATTTTGACCTATGTATTTCATACAGGTATATTTAAAGTTACTGGCTAGACTGCTAGTACAACATTACCAGTCAGTGTCTGATGAACAGTACAGAAACAGTACAAATATTTAGAGGTTGGTGTGAGATGTGTAGATAAAGGTCATTTAAACATTAAAGTAGAGTAAGTCTTACCATTGTGCTGGGATCCTTCCTAAACACACACTGTGTGTCCTCCTTACACATTAACAGCAGCAAATACTCACAGTGCTACACACAGACACACAAACACACACCCACACACAAACACACACACACACACACACACACACACACACACACACACACACACACACACACACACACACACACACACACACACACACAGTCAGATATACTGCTGGTAATGCAGTGTAGGGGTCAAGAATGCTGTTAATTCTGTAATGCACTTCATTATAGGGGAGTGTATTGATGTTATATCCTGGTCACTCCAAACACAATGTATGCATTCTAACAGAACAAACTCATTCTTACACAAGGACAAAATGAAACTCTGCTCACACACACTATAAAAGGACTGATAATCAACAGAAGAAGCTTGGAAAACATACTTCTGTGCCAGGATTTTTGATTAATTGAGTATTATTTTGAGTAAATAATTCCCTGAGAAGCCTTCTTAAACACTTGCTTGCAAGAGTTTTACACAGCATTGCATAAAGTGTGTCTGTGTGGTGGGTGTGTCTCTGTGTGTGTCTGTGTGGTGGGTGTGTCTGGATATGTGTCTGTGGGCGGGGCTACCAGGAAGTATTGAGTCACACGGCTTTTCAAAGCTTGTTCCTCAGTCATGGCAACATGACGCCACAGTCGTTGGTTGTTTTTCCACACACAGTAAGTACACATCCACCTCTCCCTGCATGCCAACACACACACACACACACACACACACACACACACACACACACACACACACACACACACACACACACACACAGTCAATACAATACGGGCTAGTGATTAATAACCTCATACATATTATTTTATAACTATACAAATCAACCACACACACACACACACGTTCGCTACTCTGCATGAGTCTTTCTCTCCCTCTCCTCTCTCTCTCACCCCAGAGTGTCGTTCTGCAGAGCTGGTATGTGGCAGTCATTATGAAACGCTCGCGGACAATCGTCACAACACACCAGATCCCCGTGAGAGTTACAGATGAAGCACTGATCATCATTATTCTGATCCAGCTGGTAATGAGAGAAAACAGAGAAAAAAAAACCTGTATTATAAACTGCCTTAAATGTTTACACTTATGATTAAACACAAATCTTATATGCATTATTTCAGTTTTTCCAATGAAAACCAAACAATGTGGCAATGAAGTAACATTAAGCATTACCATTCGAGTGTTTCTTTCATAGTCTAACAAAAACATTTTATTATGCAGGACGTCCAGGTTATCAGTCTGACTGTGAGAGCTGGTTACTCACTCACCTGCTGCTCTTCTGTAGGATGGCAGAGGGAACACTTACACAGCATTGAATGCACCTTCAGAACCTTCTGGAGACACAATACACACATATTAGATTGGACCTGAGCCCATGTCAAATAAATGGGTAATACACCACAGAATGGGTGTAGTCTACATGAAAATGGGTAATACACCACAGAATGGGTGTAGTCTACATGAAAATGGGTAATACACCACAGAACGGGTGTAGTCTACATGAACATGGGTAATAAACCACAAAACGGGTGTAGTCTACATGAACATGGGTAATACACCACAGAATGGGTGTAGTCTACATGAACTAATACACCACAGAACGGGTGTAGTCTACATGAACATAGGTAATACACCACAGAACGGGTGTAGACTACATGAACATGGGTAATAAACCACAGAACGGGTGTAGTCTACATGAACATGGGTAATACACCACAGAACGGGTGTAGACTACATGAACATGGGTAATAAACCACAAAACGGGTGTAGTCTACATGAACATGGGTAATACACCACAGAATGGGTGTAGTCTACATGAACTAATACACCACAGAACGGGTGTAGTCTACATGAACATAGGTAATACACCACAGAACGGGTGTAGACTACATGAACATGGGTAATAAACCACAGAACGGGTGTAGTCTACATGAACATGGGTAATACACCACAGAACGGGTGTAGTCTACATGAACATGGGTAATACACCACAGAATGGGTGTAGACTAGGCCTGTCATGATAACAAAATTTTCAGAACAATATATTGTCCCAGAAATGATTGTGATAAACGATAATATTGTCATTTAAAAGTGCCATTATAGAATTTTTTCTTGCTTCTGGGCTCCCCAAAGGAGCTTTAAGACAATGTGCCACAATAATACACTGTAAAAAATTTCCATGTAAAATTACAGTTAACTGGCAGCAGTTTCACCAGTATTATGCCCTATTTTTACAGTACGGATACTGTAATTACAATTACAGCATAATACTGTAAACAAAATCTACACAATATTACTGTATTTTTTAAACCTACAGCAATTTACTGTTAATTTCTGTTACAGCTAATTTTTGTTTATTCATAATATTACTGAAGAACACTTAATTCTGTATTAATTGCATAAATGTCTTCTAGCTAACTGTAACTGTATACAAAAATAACAATTCAAAGGGCATCGGTAGCTCAGTAGTTAAGACGTTGGTGTTGCGATCCAAAGGTCCTGAGTTCGAATCCCCCCCTCCTCCAAGCTGCCACTGCTGGGCCCCTGAGCAAGACCCTTAACCATCAATGGCTGGGTTTATATTTATGGCATTTGGCAGACGCCCTTATCCAGAGCAACTTACATTTTTATCTCATTTTTATACAAGTGAGCAATTGCAGGTTAAGGGCCTTGCTCAGGGGCACCTCAGTCATGGCCTAAGGTCTGGGAATCAAACCCACGACCCTCCGGTCACAAAACCAGTTCCCTAACCACCAGGCCATGACTGCCCTTAAAATACTCAAGCAAGTAGAAAAAATAGGGAAAAAACTCAGGATTTTCTAATCTCCCAGCAGCCATTGCTAATTACAGTTAATTACTGTGATTAGGAAATGCTCAAAAGGGGGCACTCCAATTACAGTAAAGATACCCACAATGCTTATCAGTTCACAGCAACTTTCTGTATATGAAGTATACAGTAGTTTACTGTCAGATTTTCCCTGTAAATTTACATCAATTTGTTACAGTGTAATATAGTAGCATAATAATACAATTACACCAGTTTGCAGTAATGTAATGTATTGTAAAGCTCATGTATGGGGTCGTATTTGAGCTTGACCACATATGTGTAGTGGCAGAGTAAAATGAGATGTCTTTAATCTGCTTCAGAATGCCATCTTTCACTTCATTATATAAGGTTGGAATGGCAGTTTGGGAGATATATGTTTTCTTTGGCAGTTCATACTGCTTGTCAAATCTTTGCAGCATGTTTATAAATGTTTTCTTTTCGACCGTATTTAACGGCAGCATCTCTTTAGCTATAGCGAGTTAAGCATGGTTTAAGCCAGTGAGCGGTGCGAGGGTCCGCGCGGCGAAAATGACGTTATCGCCGTGGCTCCGCCCGTGCGCGAGGGCCTCCGAGGTCGTGCACCTCTCGAATTTTGTAACTTGCGCGCACCGCGCCTCAGCGGAATGAACAAAGTCATGTTTGCAGGGTTCATAGCCACCTTTACAAGGTGGAATTAAAGCACTTGTACGTCACTTTCAAGGTCCATTTCAATTTCCCAGCATGTTAAACTTAATTAAGTAAAATATTTATACATATACTCCTTTCCACCATTTTGAAAGATGTAACTTTCTGTCTGTAATATTACCTGGAGTAGGGAGTTTAATGTTTTGCCCTGACATTTTATGTCTCTTCTCCAATACCCATCCTGCTTCACAAACTCCTGTGGAGTTAACCAACACTCCTCAGTGCGAATGCTTCTGCCACGTGTACCTGCAGCAGTTAAAGGGAAGACTGTATCACACCTCATACCTCAATCACACTTACTTACACACCAACACACCTCAATCACACTTACTTACACACCAACACACCTCCATCACTCTTACTTACACACCAACACACCTCCATCACACCAATTTACAGACCGACACATGAAACCACAACGTGCACCTACCCGAAGCAAATCTGCTTTTAAATAAAACTCCACTGACAGAACCACAGCTGACTGGTAAGGTAGGACCCTCAAACTCAGACAAATCCACTTCTTCTCTCTCCTCCTCGTCCTCATCTTCTTCCTCCTCATCTTCTTCCTCCTCCTCTTCCTCCCCATTTCGCTTCACTCCTTGGCCAACTGATTCCTCCATTTCTTCACTGGACGCTGACATTATAAGTGGGGGGAGGGGGTGGTGCAACACACACACACACACACACACACACACAAGAACACACATACACACAAAACACAAATATAGTCAAACTTGTACACAGACTGACCCTGAAAAATGTGCATTATTATCAGGGAACAGTAGAGAGTGAGGTACAGGGAGAGTGAGGTACAGGGAGAGTTAGGTATAAGGAGTGAATTCAGACTGGACTGACTGGAGCTGCAGCTTTCTGGGGAACTGGGAGAGAACAGCTGTCGTTGACTCTGCTGACAGAGGCACATGAACACCATGACTAACAAACCACTTCAATAACTTGTCAAACGAAGAGTTGGCCAGGAAAACGATTACAGCCCCTCACCTTCTCAACACACTTCCTCTTCATGGGAGATGTTACGTTTAGATGGCCCTCCTTTGAAGAGAGAGGAAGAAGGAAGCGTGTTAAGTGGTATAATATGGCCCATGTTCTCCCTGATAAACATGCAGGATGAGTGCATTGGACCTTTCTGGAAGATTCCATCTGCAGATGTTTACATGACTGTGAGTCAGCCTGTTAGCCTCAGCCAATGACAGCAGCCAGGGTATTTACTTCAATCAGTGTCTGTAGTGGTCTGTTCTGGAGTGTTCCTGTAGTGGACTGTTCTGGAATTTTTCTGTAGTGGAGTGTTTTTGTAGTGGACTGTTCTGGAGTGTTTCTGTAGTGGAGTGTTCTGGAGTGTTTCTGTAGTGGAGTGTTCTGGAGTGTTTCTGTAGTGGAGTGTTCTGGAGTGTTTCTGTAGTGAAGTGTTCTGGAGTGTTTCTGTAGTGGAGTGTTCTGGAGTGTTTCTGTAGTGGAGTGTTCTGGAGTGTTCAGCCAGTGCATTTACCTTGATCAGTTCCAGTAGTGGAGTGTTCTGGCAGCGGATGCTGAGTTTCCAGTTCTTCCACCTGCCTTTTCCTGCAAACTCCTCAAAACCAGAAGGAGTGAACCAGTGGCCTTGGGAAAGAATGCATTTGCTCCCTAGTGGACACACACCGCTGTGTCAGTGCGAGGATAAAGAATACCGTCACAAGAAAGGCAACATCATTACAGGGAATGCAACACCACCACAGGGAACACTACACCATCACAGGGAACACTACACCATCACAGGGAACACTACACCATCACAAGAAATGCAACATCATTACAGGGAACACTACACCATCACAGGAAAGACAACACCACCACAGGGAACACTACACCACCACAGAGAACACTACACCACCACAGGGAACACTACACCATCACAAGAAACACTACACAATCACAGAGAACTCTACACCACCACAGAGAACACTACACCACCACAGGGAACACTACACCATCACAAGGAACACTACACCATCACAGAGAACACTACACCACCACAGAGAACACTACACCACCACAGAGAACACTACACCATCACAGAGAACACTACACCACCACAGAGAACACTACACCATCACAGGGAACACTACACCATCACAGAGAACACTACACCACCACAGAGAACACTACACCATCACAGGGAACACAACACCACCACAGGGAACACAACACCATCTTAGGGAACACAACACCATCACAGGGAACACAACACCACCACAGGGGACACAATACCATCTTAGGGAACACAACACCATCTTAGGGAACACTACACCATCACAGGGAACACAACACCATCACAGAAAACACAACACCATCACAGGGAACACAACACCATCTTAGGGAACACTACACCATCACAGGGAACCGTAATGTGGGAGTGACGGTACCTTTGGCCAGCCTGTTTCGATCCAGAGTGGCTTTTTTATCTCCACAGGTGACAGGTAGCTGAGTTTGATAAAAATCCAATGCCCAAATATCCAGCTTCTCTCCTTTCTTAACTGGAGAAGCTGAGAGAGAGTGCATGTCAGGGAAAAACACTTCATATCAAATATCATAGAGTAATAAATAACTAATATATAAGATCCAATATAAGAGTACTAACAAATATTTAATAGCCAAACAAATACTGTTAAGACATTCCGTAAGCTATTTTACACACTGTCAAATGTGATATTAAAATATATATTACAGTTTATATATATATATATATTACAATTTCTGAAACTGTGTCTCTTTTGTCGAAACTTAACACACCGAAGCCAATGCTACACACACAACAGGCAAAACATCTCACACTTTTGGAAAAAGCACACACTTCAACCAAAACTCTTGCCACTCTTGCCAAAACCATATTTTTGCATCTAAACGCTACACACAAATATCAGATGATTAGCCTTCCTTATATGTGACTACACACTTATGTGATAAATAGAAAACACTACTACCATGTGTTTTTTTACAGTTTTTCTCGATTGTTTACACACATTGTCTGAAAGCATGCCTCATACTCTCAAAACTCTACACACAAATCAGAAAAACACACACACAATGGGCAAAACCCCTCAGTTCTCTTTCAAAATGAAACTTTACAGTCAGAACAATATTATATCTTCTCAAAATGGTATTTTGTTCTCAGATGACACACACAAACCATCATATGAATAGACATTTATAACAACTGGTTGAACACTGATGTGCTCAATGTAAAACACTATGATGAATGGAAAACACTTCTTCTCCATTCATCATAATGACTTTGGCCTTTTTTGTGCAGTGTTACACTTACTACAGACAGGAAATACATAAGTGCATTGTAAAATATTTTAGAATAGTGTTTTTATACTCAGAACACACATATACAGTAACAAATATATTTTATTTTTTCCCACAAAAGCAATGTACACAGTGTACATCCCACCCCACACAAAGTTGCACATACAGTGGCCTTCATACAAAACAGAAGAATTTACTGTATACAGTTACAGTAAAAAAAAAAAAAAACTATGTTGCATCCTCTCTTGTGTTTCGGTCTGGCCACAGCACCTCATCCACATCACAAGCAATGTTTTCTCTGGCCAAGCAGCGGGGGAAATATCGCCTAGCATGGCGAATCCAGCCATGAAAAGCATCAACTGCTATATCTCCACATGCGTCTTCCATAGCTTGGTGAAGGGGTATACGTGTTTGTGAATGTAGCTCATACACCTTCCATCTCCAGGCAGAAAAAAATTCCTCAATAGGATTGAGGAATGGAGAATATGGAGGGAGATAAACAACTGAAAAGCGTGGGTGGGCAGTGAACCAATTATGAACCAGAGCAGCCCGGTGGAAACTTACATTGTCCCAAACGACAACGTACCTGAGCTGCTCTGGACCGTCTATCTGATCTGGTGGAATGAGTGTGTTGTGTAGGGTGTCGAGGAATGTGATTAGATGGGCAGTGTTGTAGGGGCCAAGGGTAGCATGGTGATGGATGACGCCGTGGTGGGTAATCGCTGCACACATAGTGATGTTCCCTCCGCGCTGACCAGGAACTTCAACAATGGCACGCTGGCCGATGATATTCCTTCCCCTCCTTCGTCTTTTTGTGAGGTTGAATCCAGCCTCATCAATGAATATGAATTGGTGCTCCACTGCGTCCACCTCTAGCTCAAGGATTCTCTGCAACACACATGACAGTATCAGAAATAGACATGGAGGAGTCACTATTGTGAAGCACAATCATTATGATTACAATACTGAAATATGTATAATTTATACAGTGTTGAGTGTATACATCAGTTGTGAGATTGTATAGGACTTACTTGCACATAGTTATATCTCAGTTCTTTGACTCTTTCTGAATTGCGTTCAAAAGGCACCCTGTAGACCTGCTTCATCCTCAGGTTATTTCTGCGCAAGACACGGTCCAGCGTTGATAAGCTTACCCTATCAATATTTTGAAAGATCTCGGTGTCTTCTATTATTTTTCTTTGTATTTGCCGTAATGTTATGGCATTATTTACTAGGACCATGTTCAGGATTTCAGTTTCCTATTCAGGAGACAAAAGACGTTCCCGTCCACCTCGTGGTGGTAACCTTTCAGTTCTGCAATCCAAATAGTAAAATACTGTAAATACTGTGCAGGAATACATTTCCCAAATACTTGAAACATTTATATTTATATTTACAGTCCTACAAAACAGTCCACAGGCAATACTGTACTCATTGAGTACTGTATTGATATGCAGTCCTGCAGTTTCCTACTGAGTGCTGATTTCTTACCTGTTCTCATTACGGAAAGTCCGGATGATGGATGCTACAGTGTACCTACTCAAATTTGGCTGTACTCTTTGCCCAGCCTCCCTCATTGTTAGACCATGGTTGACCACATGGTCAACCAAAGTGGCTCGGATCTCATCAGAGATTACGGTCCTTGGCCTTCCTCGTCCTCGTCCTCGTCCTCCTCGTCCTCCTCCTCTTACTCTCACTCCTCTGGCTCTGCCTCTGTTTCCAATGTTGGCATCCATTGCTCCAAAACAGAAGAGCTCACCTTTTGCCATTTTATGCTAAAGCTCTGATTGCTGATTGTAAACATGTGAGACAGGTGTTTGCTGATGTGATGAGTCAGTGTGCATAATAGGACAATTAACTTTAGAATTTTGAATAGCAGTGTGTTCCTTGTGAAAACAAGAGATTTTCTTCATGAAAATTATGCCAAATGCAGAAAATTGTGTGTAGTATTTGGAAAAAAGTGTGTTTTAGAACTGCAATTTGAGTGTAAAACAGGAATTGTGCTTGTAGTTTAGTAGAATTGGTTCAGGGGGTTGGTGCAATAGTTACATGTTGTGGTCATTGTGTCTCAATTACCAGTATTAGTGTGTAAACAATCGAGAAAAACTGTAATGTTCAGTGTATAGTCTGTTCCAAAAGTATATCATAGTTCACATATACAGAGGTTTTTATGCACATTCATAAACACCATGAAGTAAAATAGTAACTGTGGATGTTCGGTGAATCATTGTCATACTTGTGTAGCACGGTGGAAACTCATTGTCATACTTGTGTAGCACGGTGGAAACTTACGTTGTCCCAGATGACAACGTACCTGGTCTATATCATACTCAACATTGTGTGGCACAGGACACTGGAGTAAAGTATAAGTAAGAGGATAGCAGAGCATACTTGCACATATTCATAGTGCAGTTCCTTCACACTGTCAGAGTTGTGCTGAAATGGTTCCCTGTATAGCTGCTTCATATGCACTTGATGTCTTCTCAGGAGTCGGCCCAGTGCAGATAGGCTCACTGATTGAATGTTGCTGAAAGTGATGTTGTCAGTAATGATGTGCTGTTGTAGTTGTCGTAAAGGTATACTGTTGTTTGATATGACAATGTTCACGATGGCCTCCATGATCAACCAAAGTGGCCTGGATCTCATCCGTGATGGTTGTTTGTGTTCTTCCTCTTCCTTGTCCTCCTCCTCATCCTCTACCTCTCTGTGAAGTATTAGCCTCCATTGTTGTGCAAACCAAGACTTGCAACTTGTGGCCTCTTTATAGGGATCAAGTTCTGATAACAATTTGTAAAAATTAGCTAGAAGTGTTGTAACGTGTGAGAACTGTGTATGGTATTTTGGTTAGGTGAGTGTAGCAGTTGTGTGGCAGTGTTTTCTGAAAGAAACACGTAGTTTTCGGTTTTGAATGTTGTGTCTTATGTGAAGAACTGTGTTTAAAGTTTTGCAAAAAGTGTGTTTTAGCATTTCTAAATGAGTGTAAGGCAGAGAATGTGCTTAAGGTTTGGCACACCCGGTCAATAGATAGGCTACATGGGTTAGTTGTTTCAGAAATTGTGCTATAAGGACCACTTTTTGTGTCTTAGCAATTGCAAAAAACTGTAATGATTTTGTCATGGTGAGGCGGCCCCCTACCGGCCGCCTCCGTCCACAGCGGCTGTTGTTGTTGTTTTGTGACATCATGTGCGTCCCTCAGGTGGGCGGAGCCCGTGATCCGTCTCACCTGAGGGTCGTTTGTTCGCCTATATATGTCTTGTCTTTGTACCAGTTATATCCTTAATTTGGAGATATTGCACGGGTTTTAGGTTTGCACACTTTCTATTAAACCATCCTTTTTCCCTGAGACTTGGCGTGATCGCTTCCTTTTTGTTGCTCACCCCCACCCGTCACAGAATGACCAGCCACCTTTCGGAAGCCGCAGAGTCTCTTTTTCTTTCTCCTTCGTTCATGGTCATGTCTCATGGTAAGTGTTTGTCTGCGTGGTGTTTTGTTTGAGGAGCTCCACCGTGCTTTTGTGTTTTGCATGTGTGTGTGTGTGTGGCACGGCGAGGACCAGGGCAGTCTGCCCTGAGACAGCTTTTCATGTTCGTTGTCTGTTGGGAGAATTCCGCCGTGCGTTTGTTTTGTGTTTGGCACGGCGAGGACCAGGGCGTCTTCCTGGAACAACTCTCTTGTTGTGTGGTGTTGTAAGTGTGTACAGGTGAACGGACCAGAGGATCAGTGTACGTGCTCGTTTGTTATATGTTAAGTGTTTCGTGTATGTGGCGCGGTTGCCGCTCGTCACTGTCGCCTCGCTCCCCGTGTGTCGTGTGTTTAATGTGGGGAGCGACTGCGACTCTGAGCGGCGTGTCACCACTGTTTGTATGTAGAGCACGCACGTGTGGGTCCCGTTCGTTTACTGTTTGCGCACTATTTTCTGTTTGTCTAGTATTTGCGTGTTCGTTGTGTCCTAGCGTGCTCGTGATATGTCTTTGTTATATGTAATTCCACGCTTGCTCCTTCCCTTAAATATGTGTATGGGGGGGACCGGTTGTGGTCCCGTGCCACAGGGTATGGCACGGAGGGCGTCGGTGTGGCGCATTTGTGTTGTGTGTTTTGTGTGTGTGTGTGTGTGTGTGTGTGTTTTCTGTGCAGGTGCTTCTCCTTGGTGGTGTTCGTGGACCTTGTGGGGGTCTCCACCTGGCAGGAGCCCCCTTGTGTTGTGGGGTGACCGGAGCCCGGTCATGAAGAGCCCCTCCCTAGAGGGCTGGGGCCCCCGGATGTTTGGGGACCATGGGGCTCCAGTCTGAAAAGCTCCTGCTGAGGAAGGAGATCCTCCCTCCTGCCCGGGGTGACCAGGAGGCCCTTGGGGCTGCTCCCTAGCCCGCGTCAGGGGCGCTCTGGGCCTCGGTCTCTGGCGCTCCTGGGTTGGGTGGAGGAGTCCACCTTGAGAGGCCCCGGGAGGGGTTGGCTCCCCAGGAGGCTGGGGTGACCCCTAGCAGAAGGCAGGGGTCAGCTCTGGGAGGAGGTAGGTCCAGGAGGTGAAGTAGCCACGCCTTGGAGAGGTAGCCTACACACACACATACACGAGGGATGAGAAAGGAGCCATAGCTCCTCGTCCTCACACTTGTGGGGCTCACCGGCTGAGGGCCGGTTAGGGCGTGAGGGCCCTGTGACCGACTGGGGTGTGGTTTTGTGTTAACGGCCCGGTCGGTCCAGGGTCCCGCCCGGGGAGGTGAGCTGAGTAATGTTGTCTGTTTTATGTTTCAGCTCCCGGACTGCAGGAGGTGTGTTCCTGCCTGTCCCTGCCTTCCTGCCCCTTCATGTTTTGTGTGCAGCCGCTGTGTGCCACACACCCAGTGGAGGGGAGTGTGGCTTGGTGGGGGGGTCTGTCACGGTGAGGCGGCCCCCTCCCGGCCGCCTCCGTCCACAGCGGCTGTTGTTGTTGTTGTTTTGTGACGTCATGTGCGTCCCTCAGGTGGGCAGAGCCCGTGATCCGTCTCACCTGAGGGTCGTTTGTTTGCCTATATATGTCTTGTCTGTACCAGTTGACCGCTGGTCATTATATCCTTAATTTGGAGATATTGCACGGGTTTTTGGTTTGCACACTTTCTATTAAACCATCCTTTTTCTCTGAGACTTGGCGTGATCGCTTCCTTTTAGTTGCTCACCCCTGCCCGTCACAAATTCAGGTTTATTCATGATCTGTTTACACAAAAGTTTACATAGCTTATCATTTATGAATGTCACAACCTTGTGAACTCATAGCAAAAAACTATTAACTATAATGGCAGATTTATGATTCAGCAAAGTTCTTTATTATGTTTTTTTTATTATTATGTAAACGTATTCCAGAGAATTCAGAAGTGCTGATCTAGATCTGCATATTCCAGAGGAATCCAGTATAGATCCCTTATTCTTAAGAAGCGTTACAGTGCTGTTACTGTGCGCAGACAGTATAACAGTGTTTGTCATGCAGTCAAACATAATGCACTCCTAAACACATCCTATAACCATATATACTCTATAATCCATTTATTTTTAAACTAATCAAAACAAACCTTTGATCTATAGGTTTATAAAATCTTTTTCTCTGTTGTCTAATTTTATGATTCATTGTAACATTAGGTTGAAAAATGAATGTAGGAAACATGAATAATTGGACATAAAATTAGTTGATTCAAACACCTGCAATAGAGGAAAGGGCAGGTAGAGACATTAGGAACTTGGACAAGGATCTGGGAGGCAAGCCCAATATCTGAGAGGCGGGACCTGAATTTGAGAGGCGGTACCAGGGTACTATCATAGAAGTTTTTTATATGTTACATGAACAGTACATGAACTTGACAGTTAATTTGTTTTCGTCTGTATACTCTCAGTGTAAGATGTGCTCTCCTTCTGCAATTTTATCCAGGTTTTCAAAGTCTTCTTTCATTTGTTTCAGTTTAACAATGCGTTCCTCAAAGCCAGGCTTCTTCTCATCCTCCTCTGTCATAATCAGTAGGTCAAAGTACTCTTTTGCAGACAGGGACCTGGGTTTCAGGGCAATCTCATCCAGCCTCTTAAGACACCCAAAAGACAATTTAACCAAGTCCTTCAACTTGGAATAAATATTTTTGTAATCTTCCTCTAGTTTATCCAACATCTCATGGGTGGACATAAATTCTGTTTGTGCCTTCTTGAAGTTCTCCATTAACTCCTTGATGGTTTTTTTTGTTGTTACTGTTTCATATGTCCACATAGCTTTCTCCTGCAAATGGATGGAATAATGACAGTTTTCAGGGCACATTACACATTTGCCCTCATCATCAAACACAGCACAAGTGCTGATGGTATCTTCTTCAGGAAGGAAGCAGCTGGAATGACATGTGAGGAAACACTTGTTGCAGTTTGTGGCAAAGCACTTAATTGTGGTTCTAATTGGATTGACCTCTTCAACCTCTTGTTCAAAGTTCTCATTTTCCTTCATCTTCTCATGCTCATTTTTCAACATGCATTTTTTGCTTTCAATCTCTGCACACTTTGAGAGGCCAGCCTTGATCTGAGGTGCCAGGGCCTCCATGGCTTTTGCAAGACGTTCACGCTCTTCCAAGACTTGTATAGTCATTTTGAGATCTCTGCTTTCTATGTCCTGAAGTGCTTTAAAAAATGCCCTCATTTTTCTTAAGTTAGAGCCCCAGGTCATCTCATTCTGTTTGGTAGTATCACTGTAGTTATCTTCATCATCTGAGTCATCATCAGAATCATCTTCTGTCACATTCTGAGCATACAAAGCCGAGTTGTTGAAACTGAAGTGAGTGGGGAGACCATTTTTTTTTTTTTGACAGGGAACCTCAGCTGCTCTGATGGCCTCTAGAGCTGGGATGTCTGCGCCATGTGCAAATGTCACCATAATCATTATATTCTCCGCTATATCTTTGCCAAAGATTGAGAGGATTGAGTCAAATATGTATTTTTGAGTAGCACTGAGGCGGGCAAGAGAAGCCTGAATAACAAAGCAGACAGCATCAATATGCTGAACCCCCAAAGGATTACAAAGGAAGTTCTTAATCTGCTCTGTGATCTGTTTGTCATGTTCTATCCCACGGGTATCTCCAAACCCTGGAGTGTCCACAATGGTCAGTGAGTAGGGGACCTGAAAACCTGGTTGATTATACAGCTCATAAGATGTGACTTCACTTGTTTGACTTTCTGCCTGTGATCGATGGGTTACTTCATTGATCAGTCTGAATCGATAATTTTCTCCCCACTTCACACCTAGAATGTAATTGACCATTGCATTGATGAGGGTTGTTTTTCCTGCACCTGTAGCCCCAAGTAAAAGGATCACTTTGTTTTTTGCTGCTTCCACCTTTTGTCCAAAGACACAGTAGTTGACACCTTCATTCTGACTATACCGGCTTTGAAGTTTCAGAACACGAACACTTGGATTGCCCTTTTCCACGACAGAAGATTGCTCCAAAAAGAGCTGACTCCTGGTTTCAGATGATGATTTCTTAGACTTTTCAGAAGGATTTACAGTAGTCTCCAAACCGGGGAGACTCAGTCCTGCATTCCCACAGTTGGCTGAAACTCTTATTGTGTAAGGAGTGTCATTTTTCAGGCTCTTCAGTGTGCATTCTCTCTTTGGGGAGTTCACAGATACCCATGGTTTACCTTTCTTATCCTGTGTGTACTCTATGAGATAATCAATTACTTCAGTTTTCTCTCCAATGGATTTAGGAATGTCCCAAGTTATTGTTATCTCATCTGACACTGCGCTTTTCATTTTGGGAGGTCCAGGAGGGCTGCATGGGCGGGTCTTGAAAAATGTTGTTGCATCACTAGCCAGACTGACCCCTGGGCAGCACACAGCCTGACAACTAAAGCGATATTCTTTATTTGGTTCTAAGTTCTTGATAGTGACCTGAGTGGAATTACTCTCAGAATTCACTTTAATCCATTCTGAACTTTGGACTGTTTGGTAAAAGATTATGTAGGACTCCACATTATTGATACCATGTGCTGGTTTGTTGATTTCCAGATGAATACGGTCATGTTCTGCATACATGATGGTTGGCACAGGTGGCTTTGAAGGAAGTTCATACTGAGAACTCAGCAGTGCACCCTTCTCATAAACATGGATTGATGAGGCTACGCTGCCTTTGTTTGGGATTGATGCAATACAAAATGCAACATTTTCTCTTCCATGGTTGGCGTCCCTGAACTCTATGAACAGTCGTACACTCTGCAAGGTTTTTGTAGCCACATCACCACAGAACCACTGCTGTGCCTTTGGAGAGCTGAGCTCATATGATATAATTTTGTCACGGTTCTCTGATGTTTCTTTAAGATATTTTTCCATGTCAGAAAGGTGTGACTCTTGCTCTTCTAAAGATGTGAAAGCAAAAACTACCACATACTCATTAGCTGAGTTTAGAACTTCTTTGATCAAGTCATTACTGGAGGAAAACACGGGGGTGTCTCTCATGATGTGCAGGTATGACCTGAGGACGTTCATCTCTTTTTCTTGATCATTCATATACACAGATATGAGAGCCCCCTGAAAGGGAGACCTCTCCACACTGGTCAGTAGAGTCACAAGTTCTTGTTCTTCTGTTCCTCCTCCTCTTATAGACGGAAGAATCTTACAGAGCTGTTTTTGGAACACCAGTTTATATTCTGAACACATGTCTTTGAACTTTCTGAGCTTGGCTTTGATTTCAGTGAACACATTGGCCATACCATCTTTCATCAGTTCCTGGCACTGCATGTCAGTATCATCCAGAGAATCGATGACATGGCGGGCACGTCGCACCAGACTGACACTAATTTCCCTAACCAGTGTAGCAGCTGCTGAGTCCAGCTTTTTCAGGGGATAGAGCCACACACTCATAGGTACAGCACATTCTCCATTTTCCCCAAGAAGCTTTGGAAGCTCCGAGTAAACCTTCATGGCATCAAGGAAGGACACCGGGTTGTTGTCCAGAGCAAAGTCTCCATGGAAGGTACAGTTGAATGTGTCACTCTCTTGTTTTTCAGCCTCAGTCATTTTCAAAGATGCCTGCCCTTCAATTGATATGAGAGGAATCTTTTTGATGCATGCATGTAGACTTCCTTGTATCTCCTGATGGTTTTCATTTGTGAAAACCTCCTTCTCAAAAACAAAAAATGCCTGAGCACCATACAGAATGCCAGTAACCACATGAGTGGCAGAGCCCTCCTCAAACACATTACAGTGTTTAATGTTCCCAGTTCCGAGATGGTCCATTGTTAGCTGCTCGAAACGTGTGATGGTTTTGTACTGCAGGGTGACTTGAGAATGGTGCGTAGATTTTTTCTTGTTATTTAAGAACTCTGCTGACCCTTTCACACTGACTAACCCACCGAGAAAACTGGCCTCAAGAGAAGCAGTGACATTCAGAGCTGATGACTTGGCTTCACTGGAGTCTGACGTGAAGATTTTAAAGTCTGTGTTTGGTTGTGGCTTCACATTTATGTTTTTCTTCAGCACTTCCAAATCCCAGAGTGTGATTCCTATAATTAGGAGAGAGAGAGAGAGAGAGAGAGAGAAAGTTGTGCTTTGAAACAGTAAAGACGTGCTGCTTCGACCCTCACCTATTCCAGAGCATACAAGTACATTTAGAAATCAATAAACAAAGTGTAACCCAATAAATTAGGCATTAAATGCCTATACAATTTTTTTCCCTTTTAAATACCTTTAAAAGAAGACAAACTTGAATCATCTTATGAAAACGTGAGCACATTAAACCTTAAATAATTTTTTTTCCTGTGTTCTCATTGTCTTTGGGGACATTTTTTACTCTGTTTCTTTGTCATGTCTTTGAACATTCCGATCATCATATTATCTATGTGTCTAGAACAATACCAGTCATGTTTTATTATTCTTAACCATTTGTTTTGCACTACATCTCATTTCTTCTATATTTAATTAGCTATCTTCTATAACAGGGCTATTCAACTTTATTTTTCTGCGGGCCATATTTGGTAGAGAGCTCAGACAATTTTCAGACCTATACCAATACTGTCATAGTGGATGTAAAATTTGAACGTAATTTGTTGATGGGGGGTGAACTTCATTTGTTGACAGGGGGGTTGGGGGGGTGTCGACCTTAGTTTGTTGACCGGGGGGGCTGGGGGGTGGCGAACATAACACTTACAACACGTACAAGTTCATTAAGGGGCCGGTTCTGGCCCGCAGGCCGCCAGTTGAATATTATGTTCTATAATAAACTTTAGAACTCTTAGCACTCTTGTGTTGTGAATCTGTTCTCCTGGAGCAAATTTGTGAATCCTGATGGCTATAGTCTACATATATATTTGTATGCAAAATTTTTGGCTCCCCTGATCATTTTCATGATTTTCATGATAAAGCATTGGACCCAGGATCTTTCTGGATTGTTCTCTCTGTTACTGACCCGCGATCATTCTGGATTGTTCTCTTTGTTACTGACCCGTGACCATTCTGGATTGTTCTCTCTGTTACTGACCCTCGATCATTCTGGATTGTTCTCTCTGTTACTGATCCTTGACCTCTACACAGTGTTTGTCTACTGCCTTGCCCTCTGGTACCCTGTTCTGCTATCCTGTTGCCGACTTGGACTGTCTAGTTTGTATACTACCCTTTACATTGTCCCACTCTCACTGTCCTTACTATTAATAAACTGTGGTTTAAATCTACTTATGAATCCTCACTCTCGTTCTGAGTACCCACCCATACAGATTTCTTCTACAGATTGTGCCCAGCCCTCTAGGATTGTCATGCACAGATCTGCGCCTGCATTTAGATCCAAAAAACCAAGTGTCCTAGAACTTGTTTCAGAAATCCATGGATTCAATATTTCTAATGTTTTTGTTGCATAAGAACAATATTTTGAAGATGTCACGTTTTTCTGTACCTGGGATGAGTGCATCTCTACGACAGTCGTACAACATTCCCAACTGGAACGGTCGTCCAAGTCCCGCCAATTCAATGACCTCCGAGTCAGACATCTGTGAAAGTTGAAGCACAGGTTAGCTGTTCTGAAATCATGATATGATGAATTAATGAGTTCAAAGCTCCAATAACCTACATGCAAATAAATTAACTTTAGTCCTAACCAGAGGTGTCAAATCCAGGTTCAGAAAGTAAAAGTCCTCACCAGGATTTTGCTCAGGCTTCCTGGATTGTGTTGATTCCACTAATTTTACCTGGATTGCACTAATTAGAAACTCTAGCAAACTTGAGCAAACTCCTGGTGAGGACTTTTACTTGGACCAATTCCAGGTTATTGTTGAACCTGGAATTGACACCTCTGGTCCTAACCCATTTGCTTTGGGATTTGTCATACTCCATATAGTTTGTTATGTCATGCCTAGTGGAGTTTACTTGTGTAATAGCACCAGCCAGTGCTGAATCCAAAATACTCAAATTCATGCAGTGTTCCAAGAGGCAGGAAATTACTTTGCCTTTGAGCAGCTTTATATATGAACTCAAGTATCTATTTCATAAGTTACATCCATGTAACAAGTATCATCCATGACTTCAGGTTCAGTAAACTATAAGATAATATACAAAGGCCAGATTGCAACTGCCAATGATGGAGGATTACTGTGTTTAATGAAGCAGTGGGTTTAGTGTGCTAGATGTGTTCAGTAACAGCTCTGGGAAGGCTTTGCATAAATAAAACAAATTATTTATACCAATCAATGTGGCATCACACTTTTAAAAGATTCCTGTCAAATCACGTTGTCTTAAGGGATAACACCCATAACGTTGGTGTTTACAGTTTTCCATGGATTATATGGAATATAATCCATATTATATAATCACCCAACATAAAAAATTAACAAAAAATACTTATTACAGATTTTGTTTATCGGTGTATGCTCATGTTATTCAAGCCATTAGCATCAAACTTTCTAATTGTACGTGTAATTATCTATATCTCTGGAAAAATGTAAATACCAACATTATAGGTGTTATATCCCTTGCGACAATGTGATTTGACAGATGTCGTTTAAAAATGTGAAAAATGAAAGGCTGGTGGCACATAGCCGATGATGGCTGATGCTACGGCTTTTAATTCAATGTTGATTGTCACCAGATCTTTCTACACACTCTTGTTTATTTGTTTACTACTGGTTACAGGCTAAGAAAAATAGCTCATAGTTAGGCTAATAATCAAAACCGATACAAAGCTACTTTAATCGTGTCCAAGCTCATAGTTTACGGCTAACTGGCATAACTAACAATTAATTAACGAAAGTTCTAAACTATCTTCCCCTATCTTCATTTCCACAAATCCTAAAGGCACAATGCCACTCGCTCAGAGGTTTAAAATGCACTGATGGCGTTGATACTAGTGTTGTCGTTCGCGAATGATTTGTTCAAATGAACGAATCATTTGAGTGAACGAACTGAATCGAATCACTTCCTCAGCTAATTAGTTCCTTTTTCAATTCAGTAGTGATGTGTCGTTCGCGAACGATCCGGCTCTAAGAGCCGGCTCTTTGTAGTGAACGATTGGAACCGGCTCCACAATGGGAGCCGTTTTATGATCCTATTTGGGAGCCGCTTTTTCCTTCAGTATTGCGCTTGTGCTCTGCAAGTGCCACAGTTTTTTTCCAACATGGTTTTTATTTGTCCTCCGGTGCCTCGCTGTCTCTCCTTGCACGTATTGCTCTGCTTCTGCCAGTGGTAGAGAGCGGAGAGTTTATTTCCTCAGTCAGTCCTTGGCGCCGAAAATGACGCAATCGCGGTGGCTCCGCCCCTGCGTGAGGACACCCGTGAGAAGCGAGGTCGTGCACCTTCAGCGCAATGAACAAAGTTATGTATGCTGGGTTCATACACCTTTACAAGGTGGAATTCAAGCACTTGTACGTCACTTTCAAGGTCCATTTTCAATATTTCCCAGCACCTTAAACTTAAGTTAAATATTTATACATATACTCGAAATTATTCGAAATTATTCGCTTTTTTATCACATCGATTCAGTCAGACAGCTATTTGTTGTGAAACAAAATACAGTTACATTTTCAAGCATTTTCAAGTACTTTAGCCTACTTTAGCACTTTTCAGACCTGGAACACAATGCAACATCAGGTAAATTCCTTCCCCTGTTTTTGAGGGGTGTTTCTTTATACTACCACATATCATTTCGGACAACACTGCAAAGAATGTCTCCACTGCCCGCATGTCATGCGTGTGCTCCACACATCTGACCAATCACACGCAGCTTTCAGTTAATAACGTGGTGGGAAAACACTGAAAAAACATGTTATCTCCACTTTTTTTGTGGAAACAGGCAGACAATTGGCCAAGCTGTATTGCGTTCTTTTTTGGTGCTATTTTGTGATAATTTAATAATTGGTTATAATAAAAGTTTTATTTATAAAGCATTGTTATGCAGCATTTTTACTCATCACAATGATTTTGTTTTATTAACAATGTCAATAATGAAACAAAATTTTATAAAATTAGGTTTAAGCTATTAATTAATTAATAATGTAAAAAATATATATGGGGAGCCATTTGGGAGCCGAAAGAGCCCGCTCTCCACAGTAAGAAGAGCCGTTAGAGCCGCATCTCAAAATAGAGCCGAAAATCCCATCACTACAATTCAGTAGTTGAGCTTAGCAGCGACCATGCAGGCCGGCAGGAGATCTGCTGTGTGGTCAGGGGCGGACTGGGGAGAAAAAGTGGCCCGGGAGTTCCTGACAGACTGGCCCACTATATATATATATATATATGTATGTATGTATGTGTGTATACTGTATATGAATCTATACATGGCACGTAGTGTATATGACGGCGTTTATTGTCATATGGACAATATTAATTCCAGCAATAATATTATTACAAAGCCACATAGTGGCTTTTAAATAGTCCACCATAAGACCACCAAACAAGTTGTTAAATAGTCCACCATAAGACAACCAAACAAGTTGTTTTACGCAAAGTGCATCCTAAAGAACAACCTACAACTCTAACGTGGGTATTTCTTCCTCTTACCTATTTGTGGTGGTTAGTTTTAATCTAAGAATTTCAATAGCTTTAAAAAAAACAGTGCACAGTGCTCTGCCTTGAAGACCGCCACTTGCGTCCGTGTTAACCGTGTTAAGGTAATTTGCCTTAGACGTTGCAGAGGCGACAGCAGTACATTTAAAAGAACATGTTATCTACAATTTAAACTGCTGTATGTTTTCGTAGTCCGGCCCGTATTTTCTGGGACAAGTTGGTTTTTTTCTGATCTACGCTGCATACTGTCAGACCGCACCAGCTGGCCCAGTCCGCGGCCGCGGTCCAACTCGTTCATGTGTTTACAGGCTCAGTCCGCGGCCGCGCTGAGCAGGTTAGTCCGACTGGAGCGGGGGAGGTATTAACACCGTTAAACAGCAGCGTGACTACGGGCCGGGGCCGGAGTGCGCGGCAGTGGCTAGTCCACGGGCTGAGTTAAACCACCGGCGGCCCACCGGCCCACTAACCCATCGGCCCACCGGGGAAATCCCCGGTAGCAATGTATGCCAGTCCGCCCCTGTGTGTGGTCTGTGAATCACAGAATCACCCGCCAGTGGCGTGCACACATAGACATCAGGTGCTAAAGCACCACCAACTCTGCCCTTTATCAACGAAAGTGCCCTTTTGAAACTTCGGTTTTTTAAATATATATTATTATTATTATTAACATTATACTGAGGTCGGTTTAAAATAATCTTTTGAAAACCTGAGCGATTAAAAATAATGCCCTGAAATGAGCCACCACCTCGCACACACCCGACCTCTCTCTTCCTTTAACACCAGATGCGCTGCAGCAGTTCAGTTCAGCGAGTGGAAGGAAGCGTCTTCAGCACAGCACACACGGTCAGATAGACTTCTTCTCCCGTGCCCCACCAGCCAGGTCGCATACACATCAAGTCAAATCGTACCGTTTGCCCTCTAAGCCCAACGTGAAATCATTTTGTTGTGCAGTAAAATGTCTCATACAGCACCAAACTACTAAGCATTTTTAGCCGACTGGTCACCTGATAAACTAGTCGCACTAGCCCAAATCAATGATAGATAACGTGAGGACGACCACATACAAATAATTAAGGTAGAGTTTGCAAATCTATGTGTTAAGCTGAACGTTTTCTGTTGTATAGGTTTTGTTAGGCAACATAAATTAACACATTCATTTGTGAAAGAAGAAACGGGAAGTTCCCCATTACCTGTGAAAAATGCCCACCTGCATTCGTGTAATGACAACACTCAGTAGCCTATAACTCCTTCTCGTACTTTTTGGTATTTTTACTGTCTTAATTGTAGGCCTATATTGATTTACTAATTGCAAAAGTATATGCAACAATGCCTGCAGACAGTGGAGGGTAAACAGAAGTTAACTGAAGGACTTAACAATGACTGTATATATTGGATATGGATTTTATCAGTTGGCGGTGTGACTTTTTTAAACTCACATTTAGAGAATGTTACAAATAAAAGTCAAATTTCATTCAACATGTGCTTGTAATTTTTTTCCACGTGCTTGTAAAGTGTTCCACGTGCGCTAAAAAGTGCCCTTCAAATGGGGGACACAAATGGGGGTGCTGGTGTGTTTATGGAAGAAAAATAGTTCCATCGGATTTTGAATTCGTATTTGAAGCACTGAATTTGTTTGCCCTTGAATTTGAAGCTCTGAATTTTTTTTGCACTGAAATTATGCATCTGAATTTTGTTGCCTTTGAATTTAATGCTTATTAAAATACAATGAAAAAAAATTCGGGCGTTAAAAAATTCAAAAGATTTTTTTTCAAGTTGCTCGAATTCGATTGGTCAAATTTGGCTCACAAAATGCGTGCAAAATTTCGCGTGCTAAAATACGAGTTCAAAGACATTCAGAGTAAACATCCGGGACACAAAGGATGAGCAATCGATTCAAGACTCCAATCGAACCAAATCCAACCAATCACGCTCCACTGGTCACGGCGCTGTTTGAAGCCACAGGCGGAGAGAGAGTGAGTTATGTCGGCGCACGGGATCGGCTCCTCTTCGGTGAGTGTATTTACTCCTTTATTTGTCTATTGTGGTGTTTTTAAGATTCAGTAAGATACAGTAAACGACGTGTTGCACATCAGAGGTTTGCGCTGGACTGATCTTTTTTTTTAACTCGCTATGTAGTCAACATAGCTGCGTATGTGTGTGTCCGTCAGTCCACACTGTGCTTTATGATATTATATTTATCATAAAATCATTACATTCGTTTATTACTTCCTTACCAGTCGAGTAGTTTACAGCTGTTTTCAACTGTCTCCGTGGGGTAATGGTTAGTGACGAGAGCTTCGGACAAAACGGGCCTGACGAGCGATTTGTTTTTTAAAATTATTATTATATGTATAAAATCTTTCTCTCTGAGTTTACTTTTGGATAAGGAATTTATTTTTTCATTTTCTCTTCTGTTTATTACTCTAAACAGGTAGTTGGACGTGTCACAAGACAGATCAAGCAGTTAATGCCCGGTTCACACTACACGATTTTAGGCTGGTTTTTCAGTCGCCGACTGATCGGCGACAGAAACTGTGGTCGGAGGCAAATCGGCGATCACTCGTGTGAACTGCTGAAAGACGCTCGCCGAGCCGTCGCCGACTCGTCGCAGACGACCGGCAGATATCTAGCATGTTTAATATCTAGCAGTCGGCGACTGAGAGTCGGCAGCAGCGTCTAGCTACAGCCAATGGGAACGCGGAGAGAGAACCGCGGCACCGCTGAAGATATCTCTGAAGAATGTAAAAAACTTTCAAGAATGCTTTCAAAACAGTAACCCAGCAAACACACAAACTCCTCACCTTTCTTACAACTTTACTACAACACTGTGTTTAAGTTATTGTGACAGCACTGGAGAAATAGTGCGATTGATTATATCTATGTTCACTGCAACGGAGAGATGAAATAATTCTGGCAACTTGGGACTATGGAGTGTTTAAACGGTAAAAAAAAAAATTATAATAACGAAAATGTGGAGTACATGTACATTGTTTTTTTCTTCTATGTGGTGTTGCTGGTTCTGGCGAGAGTTTCATTTTCGTGTTCTGTTTTTGGACGGCAGCCAGATGAGTCGGCGATTCCCCAGTTCCCCAGTCGTGTAATTCGTGAGCCCGCGTCGCCGATCAGTCATAGTAGTGCGGACGGCACAAAAACCTGACGACTGAAAAGTCGTGTAGTGTGAACCGGGCATTAGACGAGGGATTAAAGAATCCCCAATGTGGACAGTGCTCACTCGACGACCTGACAGTGGCCTTGCTTTTTCCAAAAGAGGCAGAAGGGAATTTGACTAACTCTGTTATGTTTGATATCATTTTTGAAAACTTCAACTCTTAATAAAATGAAAGTGAGTCAAGCATGAGTTTTAATTAGTTTTATTTTCTGTGGTGTATAATTTTTACCTTTATGTCAAACATCAGAATAACAAAATTGGGCAATCAAACAACTTTTGATTGTATCCATTTACTGCAATGTCTCCTACACTGTAAATAATTAAAAAAAGTAATGAAGCTGCATCTCAGTTTTTTATTGTTTTTTTTATTACTCAAACTAAAACTGATGACAAAATTTGCCATTAATTTTTCATTCATATGGTCTTAACTTTGTAAAGATGTGTTATTTTATTCCAATTCTCAGACCAGTTGTTTCAAATAGACAGGAAATTCTCACAAAACTGGACAGCAGAAATGTAAAGATCACAGCCAGAGGACTGGGATGCAGCTCCTAGGTTAACTGCATCTCTCAAAGCTGTCATCTGTTCATCTGTCAGTGGGCATTCTGTGTGAGGGACAATGATTTTTGAGTGGTCATCAATGGGAAGTCCGTTGTTGTCCCACTCAATATTGGGAATCTCCATTCCCTACAAATAAGTTGTATACACTTATGTGGATAAAATAGCCACTTCCAAACTTTATACATAAACCACACTATTTGTTAAAATCATATTACACTTGCATGTACCTCTGTGCTATCTGCTGCAGGAATTGGGTGATGTGAATGACCCAGCACCCACAGTTGATTAGGGGTCATGTGGCTCTCTGTTCTTATTGGATGATTGTCCCAACCACTACAAAAAGTATCTAGGTCTTCCTGCAGGCGTGGTAGGAACACATAGTGGCAACAGAAGATGTGTGTGATGCTGGAAATGTTGAGCTCTCTCCTTCAAGGTAATGGAGAACATCATAGTAGATGCTTGTTACAACGACCCATAGACTTCACCACAGCCTTTTAATCCTGGAATATGATCAAACTGAAATACCTTGTATTAAAAATAACAAAACAACTTGCACTCAAGTTCTGAAACTTCTACTTCAAAAAAGGGCGTTGCCCCCTCAGGCGAGGTGTCCCGCCCCCTCAATTTAAATAATAAGACCCATTTATTTTACTATTGCTACCGCCCCCTCGCTCGCTCAACAATCGTCACACGCCGCCACCCCCACTGAATATGTCCTGGCACCGGTCCAGTATATATATAAATGAATAAAAAATATTAATTATAACAAATCGCTCATCAGTCGCGGGTATCGAACCCAGACCCGTTTTGTCCGAAGCTTTCGTCACTAACCATTACCCCACGGAGACAGTTGAAAACAACTGTAAACTACTCGACTGGTAAGGAAGTAATAAACGAATGTAATGATTTTATGATAAATATAATATCATAAAGCACAGTGTGGACTGACGGACACACACATACGCAGCTATGTTGACTACATAGCGAGTTAAAAAAAAGATCAGTCTAGCGCAAACCTCTGATGTGCAACACGTCGTTTACTGTATCTTACTGAATCTTAAAAACACCACAATAGACAAATAAAGGAGTAAATACACTCACCGAAGAGGAGCCGATCCCGTGCGCCGACATAACTCACTCTCTCTCCGCCTGTGGCTTCAAACAGCGCCGTGACCAGTGGAGCGTGATTGGTTGGATTTGGTTCGATTGGAGTCTTGAATCGATTGCTCATCCTTTGTGTCCCGGATGTTTACTCTGAATATCTTTGAACTCGTATTTTAGCACGCGAAATTTTGCACGCGTATTTTGTGAGCCAAATTTGACCAATCGAATTCGAGCAACTTGAAAAAAAATCTTTTGAATTTTTTAACGCCCGAATTTTTTTTCATTGTATTTTAATAAGCATTAAATTCAAAGGCAACAAAATTCAGATGCATAATTTCAGTGCAAAAAAAATTCAGAGCTTCAAATTCAAGGGCAAACAAATTCAGTGCTTCAAATACGAATTCAAAATCCGATGGAACTATTTTTCTTCCATATGTGTTCCAGATAGTTGAGGGGGGGGGGGCGAACGAAATTTGTTGTGAACGTAAAGTGTCACCGGAGCGGAGCTCGGAGCGGTCGTTTTCTGCATGGTCCTAGCGCTATATTCTTCGCTATTTAAATATTTGTTTTTTAACTGTTAAAAAGTGGGGGGACATGGATTCGTTGCTATTTAAATATCAAAGTTTCAATCAATCAAAGTTTATTTGTATAGCGCTTTTCACAACACATGTTGTCACAAAGCGCCTTACAGGATTTAAAAGGTTAACAATACTACGGGTCCAGAAATATTTGGTTTTAACCGTAAAAACTGGGGGGTACAAAAACTGGCTTTTGAAAAAGTGGGGGGGGGGGGTACATGCCCAAATTACGTCCGTGGCTCTTGTAGGGAATTTTCTTCTCCGACCCAGACGGGCCCCAACACCGCCCCGATGAACCGACTGGTTTTTGACTGAGTGGTCCAAGCAAAGTCTTGACAACAAAAGTTCTTTTAAAATGATTTATATAGAATATTAATGAATGCAATATAATAGAAGTATACATGGTACAAACTCTTCAGTGCACTGGTGCTAGTTGCCTAGGAATCTACCTAACCCAAGTGGATCTCAGCAGTGTCCAAGCGAAAAGCCTCTCGTGCTGGGCGATGTCCTTTCTTTCATACTCTCTGTCCATAAGTTTCGATTTGTTAAGTTTCGATAACTCCCCAATCCTGGCTGCTCTCCATGGAAATTCACCTGCTCCTCTTCTCCCAGCCTGTGTGCCTGGTTATCTAAAAACTGCTTGCTACACATCCTGCACTGAATAGGCCTCTTCTGTTCTCCTCAAGGCCACTGAGGCCTCCTTACTCCTGCTTTCCCACAGTCTTCCTGAAAAACACTAAATTGACACATCAAGTTATTAGCCTTTAATTTTCTTTTTTCCAACATTCCCCCTTTTAGACCAAAACATTGGTCTAACTCTAATCTAATACTAAAATCTATCTAGCCCAGTGCACTTATTAAAAGAAAGACAATCATAAAAATCCCTAAATGTGTATACATTCATAGTGTGACTATGTCAGTTAGTACAACGTCTATGTGTTCTTTTATGTGATTGGTGGGTTCTGGATCACTCCCCAGTCGTGGGCCGAGACCTTTCAGACTATTCGGAGATGCCCCCCTTCATCTCCCACGGTCTCGTGACTTGACGTTGTCCCCGAGACCCAGGTCCCGCCTGGTGGGAGATCACCTCGACCCGTTCTATTAATGTGCCCATGTGTCATGCATATTACTTTTAAGCTAGTGAATCAGCTTTCATGTGCTGTTGGTTGTGCTCTAATGTGTGGTGCGTCTTCATTCTTCATCAGTCGCTGTCGCTGCCAATACCTACAAAGCAAGCATAATTAATCAAAAACAACAAGTTTTTCACACAGAATCGTCTTCTTCAGATGATATGTCATCATCATCCTCCACCATCAGTGGCATGGTGTATGGTGGTGGGTTCTTTGCATCCCCCTTCTCAATCGCGGCTGTGATCAACCTTTGGGTGAGAGATCTGATACATGGTATACAACAACATCCACAAATAACAACAATTGCAATGAACACTGCTACTGACATAAACAAGGACATAATCAGTGCCTTCCATTTCCCAAACACCTTCGTGAACCACTCCTCCATGGGGTTACTGATACCTGAGGCCTCCTGCATCTCCTTAGATAAAGCCTTCAGTCCGTCCAGAGCTCTGGTCACCGACCCGTCCGGTGCGGTGTTATTGGGAATGAAGGTACAACAGTTGTCGCCAAACATGAAACATACACCCCCTTTTTCCGCCAGGAGCATATCTAGAGCCATTCTGTTTTGTACGGCCATCAGTGAGGTAGCTCTCAGTTGTTCGCTCAGCCCCTCTATTGCGTCTCTCGTTAGGTTGGTTAATCTCAGCACATTGTAATGGACAAAGTTGATCCTATCTACATTCTTGTTCGGTGTTACTGGAAACAAGGCTGATATAATTGGAATGTTCTCAAAGCCCGTAGCTATTTGATCAACTAGCTTGTATTCATTGGGAACCCCCCGAGGCACTCCTATGGAGTCAATGTATGTTGGTGACCCTATGGACAAATCAAAGGCATCACGCTTCTTTCTCCCTTGGGCTATAGCAGGCTGCGGTGTGATTTCCCTCAGCCCTATCATTGTTATTGGTGTGATTAGTCTAACCATAGCACAGATTGCTTTAGCTCTTCCTGGTATTAATGCCAACAGAGTGTGTCCTCCGCAGTACCACCAGATCCCTGCCCGGGCTACTCTCCCTATCCCCGGGACCTTCGTTGTGGCGTTGCACCAATCTGGTTCAATTTCTCCCACACTCATGATTGCGTCTTTCTCGGTCAAGTTAAAACATTGGTATTGCCCTGTAAGTTTCACTGGCACGAAAGGAGCGTTACCTCCTTCCAAATTTTTGACATACGGAAAAATACTGTCCAGGTTGGAACAATTTGAGGTCGCAATACTTTTCACCTTAGTTAAATTCAACATGCACTGATATCCTACTGGATCTGTTTCAGGATTCAGTGGGGCTGGTGAGGTCATCAACGCGGGTCGGGCCGCTGCGCAGGCCACACAACCTTCTAACCCATTTTCTCTACTGTTTTGTTCTAGCCATGACAACCACAAATTCGAGCCGCTGTAACCGGTTGCTAATTCTATTAACTGCTGGGACGATAATTTAGTGAAATCTGTGGTTAGAGTGAACTTGTCTGCTGAATCCTCCACCTCTTTTATTTTTGCCTCAGGTTTTGCTGGGCTGAGTGGCTTGGGTTTGGCTAAATAGCTGAGTTTAATTATTCCCCATATGTCACGTCCTGATTGTTCCACCCCCAGGGTGAAGTACAACGGTCTGTTATTACCCCATATCTGCCCATTCCATTTGACAGAAAAAGTTACTGGATTTTGGGACACGTGATAGTCTCGCTGAAACGACACATCGACCCACCATTTGCTCAAAGAGGTCGTGGACGGGTTACCTTTCTTATCTCCTAATGTCGGTTTCCATCTCCCCGAGTACTTTATCACTGACCCCCAACCAGGACACCAGTCTGCACTATAGAAACTCCCCCTTCCATGACAGCCCGCATTAACTTGATTGGTCCAACATATGTACAAATCACATCCTCTGTATGAGGCATTGGCTCCCCCGCAGTCCACTACCTCACATAAGTCAAAAGTCCAGCTCGAGGCTGTACCATCTCTATAACTCAACTCCACACCTCCGTATGTCCGTACACACCGGTCCTTGGACTGTCCTACTGGCCTGGTTCCAGCTTCTCTTGGTTTTCTTACTTTAAAGTCTATTTTCTCTGGTTTGGTCGCGTTTACTAGCGGGTTAGGGCTGTGGATCTCATCGGGCCTCACCTCTTTGCAGACAGTGTGATTGTCATCCCACCGACACAAAGTTACGTTCACGTTATTGGGTTGTTTCTGATTTCCTACACTAAATATTACCACCGCTCCTATTATCACTGCGGCTAGAAATGTTCCCCCCCATAGCCAAGTCCATGTTCTCAAAGTTAATCTCCCTACTCTAACATATTGTTGGTACTGGGCCTCATCTGGACGTCCGACACGTCCCGACAACATGTCTCTTATTTCCCACAGTTCCATCCTAGGATGGAAGATGGTGCACCACCACCTTGGTACCGGTTGGTTTAAGTAAAGTTTTAATGATTGGTTTCACAGTCCTCCAGTCTAATCCGTCTAGTCCACAACCCAGCTTCGGTATGGCTAGAGTGTTAATGTTCAATGATATTAACAATGTGGCCAGGTGTTGTATGCTTGAAATCAGATCTCCTAATTCTGGCTTCTCCCTGTAGTATCTTTTGGTCACTAAATGAAATATAATGTGTGTCTGTGTGGTTTGTGTGGCACACTTGCCTATGGGCACCTTGGCTATACCTGTAGTGCCAAACGCTTGTCTGATCTGCAGAGCCACTCCAGCTCCCAGGTTCAGGTCCGCGCTCACACAGTGTGCTATAGCCTCACAGTCAGTCTCCAACAGGTCTCCTTCACCTTCCTCCCACCAGTCCTCGGCTGTGATGTATTCTCTGTAAAAAGCTACACTGGGGTCGGTACTCACCACTAACTCCTTCCCTGGGGCTTCTCCTGTCTCCTCCAGGTGTGTCTTGATCTCTCCTGTGGTTCTTGTTGGTTCTTTTGCTGCAACACAGTGTGAAATGTGGTACCAAGTCTTACCTTTGTCTTTCCTCACTTTCACTGAGTGCTCGTTGGCACCTTCGACCTCCCACGGGCCTGTCCACCGTGGCTCGTTCCACTTCCTCTTGTGCACCTTGATCCTTACCCAATCCCCTGGCTTCACCTTCACCTTGGGTGATTCCAGGTCTTCTTCTCCTTTTTCCTGTTGAACAGACTTATTGATTTCACAAAGCAACTTGGTTAATTCTCTCATGTACTCTGACATCTCCTGTTCCTGGATTTCCAAAGCTGGTCCCTCGATCCTTGGTCGAGGGCACCCTGGCATGGGTCGTCCTGTCATGAGCTGGTGTGGTGAGAGATTGTATTCTCCGGTGGGGGTTGCTCTCATGGACATCAACACTAGTGGCAGCGCCTGAACCCAGTCCATGTCTCCTGCTGCGCACACTTTGGCCAGTTTAGTCTTAATGGTCTGGTTGGCTCTTTCCACCAACCCCTGTGACTGTGGGTGGTAGACAGTGCCAAACTTGTGGGTTAGGCCCAGCTTTTGTTCTACTTCTGCCAAGTGTTTGTTATCAAAGTGGGACCCATTGTCACTCCTAATCACTTTTGGTAGGCCGTACCTGGGAATCAACTCATTTTGCAACCATTTTATGACTGATTTTGAATCTTCCTTTTTGGTGGGTATAGCTTCTACCCACTTGGTGAATCTGTCTACCATGACCAACAGGTACCTGTACCCCCTTACCCTGTTGTCTGGCCCCATGTCTGTGTAATCGATCACAATCTCCTCAAATGGCCCCGCGGGCACTGGGTATCCTCCAATTCTCACCCGGTATGGTTTCTTCACATTGTATGACTGACAGATATCGCATTCGCTCACGTATTGCTTCACATGGTCTCTGAGGTATGGATGCCACCATAAACATTCTAATTTGGTCACCATGGCCGACACTCCGGAGTGAGTTGGCCCATGTGCTTCGCATAGTATCAATTTCATCTTCTCTAAGGGCAAAACTACTCTCCCTTCTGGACTCCTCCAGAGTCCTTTAGTGACTGTGGCTCCCCGGTCTATCCACAATTGCTTCTCATAGACCGTGGCTTGTTCTTGGATCTGTGCCAGGTGGCTCTCCGTCAACTCAGGCATGTTATGAGTTTCCAGCAACAACAAGCTCTGTGGGTTGTACCCTCCAGAAGCTTTGGCTGCTCTGTCAGCAGCTTCATTACCTCTAGAAACAAAACTGTCATTACCCTGATGTCCTCTTACCTTTATCACTGCCACTTCTTTGGGTAACATGATAGCTTCACTCAACTCATGTACTGCTCTCAAATGTTTGATTGGCTGTCCCGTGGCGTTAGTATACCCATTATCCATCCACCTGACTAGTTCATGGTGGATGACCCCGTGCACGTATGCTGAATCTGTGTAAATGTTCACAATCTGACCTGACGCGTGTTCCAGTGCTCTAGTGAGTGCGACCATTTCTGCCAGCTGAGCTGAAGCTGGTTGTGGAACCACTCCTGATTCCACCTCCTCCCACTCTTCCCCACACGCTTGTACCACAGCGTAAGAGGCCTTCAGTTCGTTACCTTGTCTCCAACAACTCCCATCTGAACAGAGTTCCCATGCTCCTGGTTTAGTAATTCTGACCTTGTGCAGTTCTGGTCTGAGCTGAATGTATCTTTCTGTGGCGTCAGCGCAGTCATGTGGTGTCGCATCTTCGGCTACTTCAATGTTATCAGTCAGATTCACAAGTTTTGACGCAGTGTTGTACGTGATGTGTGGCTGTGTGAGTATGGCTTTTATCTTGTTCTGTCGTGCTCTTGACAAAGAAAAGGCTTGTGAGTTTATGAACGCCATTACTCCGTGATTGGTGCTGACTATTAGTGGGTGACACATTACCAAGTGTGCTGTCTTCTCTATCGCTGTGGTGAGTCCTGCCATGTATGTTGTGCATGGTCCTGTTCCTATCACTGGTTGATCTAATTTGGAACTGTGAAAAAATAAAATGTTCCTTCCTTCACTCTCCCCCTTCTGAAAGAGACAAGCATGAACATGATTGTCTCTTACAGAAACATTTAAATGAAAAGGTTGTGTGTAGTCTGGTGCTGCTAATTCAGTAGCGCTAGCAAGTGCTTGTTTCAGAGTTATGAAATCCCTCTCTGCCTCAACCGTCCAGTCAAGCTCCACCTTCCCGTTACTCAGACCTTTTGACACTGCGAGTTTTCTGAGGCTGTGAGCTAAATCACTGTAGTTAGGTATGTAGTTGCGGCAGTAGCCTGTCAGGCCTAAAAATGACATCATTTGGGACACTGTAGTGGGCTTTGGAAATGACAGTATTGACTGTCTCTGATTTGGAGTCAGGGTGTGACCTCTGTGTGAGATGTTTCTCCCCAGAAAGGTGACCATCGGCCTGGCCACCTGGAGTTTTGACTTGTTCACTTTGTAACCTAATTCAGCTAACAAGGTTAGAATGGTTATGGTGTCTCTAAGGCACTTATCAGGTGAAGTACTAGCTATTAACAAATCGTCCACGAACTGTATTAGTACGGTGTTAGAGTCAATCAAATCATTGTCAGTTAATCTAGACAGATCTTTCAACAGACATTGATTGAAGATGCCTGGTGAGTCTTTGTAGCCTTGAGGTAGCCTGTTGTATGTGTACTGTTGACCTTTAAAGGTAAACGCAAAAATGTCTTTCACATTCTCATCAATTGGTATAGAAAAGAAAGCATTAGCTAAATCTATGCATGAAAAGCTGCAGTGTTCAGTCGTCAGGTTCTGCAAAGATCGATAGGGGTCAGGTACTGGTATGTTCTCAGTTACAGTGACATCATTAATGCGCCTCAAATCATGCACCATACGATACTCATCTTTTCCAGGTTTTTTAACAGGTAGTATGGGCGTGTTCCACGGTGACGTCGTGGGTTTCAGAACTCCAACTTTGATTAAATCTGCAATGGTGTCTGTAATACCTGCCATGGCTTCTGGCTTGATTCGGTACTGTGGCTGATGAACGACTGTTTCTCCTGGCTTTAACCTAATAGGAGCCATGTGGTGTGATGCACATCCTACATCTACCTTTGTCGTGGTCCACAAGTTGGCTGGGACCGTCTCTAGTTGTTCTTTGGCCTGGGGGTGATCCAACAGTGCTCTGCCGTGTGTGGCTGTCAGGGGCTGGTTACAGAAGTACGCCAAGTCACTGGTGTCACATGCGACTCTCCAGTACTTACCATCCGACGTACCCTCTACCCCTGGCAGACAGGTTGGGCGAAACTGTTCCTTCATGGCAGTGGCCAGCATGGGGCCCAGCTCACGAGGTTCGTGTCCAGCCGAGACCAACAGCGAGACATGTGGTAGTGAATCCTGCTGGTCCGGGTTTCTCCAGTACGTCATCTGTTCTCCTGTTAACACAACTAGTGCAGCCACACCTTCAGGTCCAACAATCATTGATTCACAAATTATATTTTGTAATTGACCTTCAATGTTATTCCACAGCTGTCCGTAAACCCCATCCTCCCCTCTGATGTAATTAAAAGTGCAGTGTGTGCTGTCTATTGGTGGGGTCATACTCTGAAGTGACAGGAACCATGGTTTCCATAAATTAAACGTGTAAAGCAAATTTTTAGCAGTTGCTTGTTCCTCAGGATGTTGTAATGTGGCCCAGTAAATGTGAGCTGGGCCGTCCGCTGCTTGTTGATTAAGTATTCTGAGGCGCTCATCGTGGTTGGTGACAGAGACAGCTAATTTACCTTCACTCGGTGTGCATTCAATAATAGCTGAAAATTGACACAACAAATCTCTACCTAACAAATTAATTGGGCACTGTTAGACAAGAAATACTGAACGCCCTTTTTAGGATTGGGTAATTTATCTATCATAGTGTGCAAATCTCTGTGTGTCCACGGAGCGTATGTGTGTGCGTAACTGCTCCCTGGTACCGCCATTATCGGATAATGGCCACCAGGGGTCGACGTGTTCTTGGCTTTTGATCGCGTGACCACACCGTGTCTGTCATAGTAGGCGGGCACTCTCACCCATTGCTCGGATTCAGTCAGGTTAATAATACATTCATCTCCCACCTCGCTCTCCTCTGAAGAGGGAGTTTTCACTCGTCTGTTCGCCCCACCCTCGTCATTCTCCGCTTCCCATTCTAAATTTTCACCAGTCACAATCAATGTATCTCTACAGTCAGGTGCGCCTCTATTTCTCCTTTTATCATCCGCAGCGCATTTCTTTTGCTGTCTCGCACGCTCTTTTTCCAACTTAGCCTCTTCCTGCCTGATGGCTTTCTCCACGTCACAGACCACTTTCTCTGCTCTGTTCAACGTCTGTTCGAACCGGGTGGGGGCACTCAGACTCAAACTCTCATCCATTCGCTGTTCAATTCTTTGCAATGCATTATTTATCTCTGTTTCTCCAGCTTTCTCGCGATCACGGTCTTCGAGCCTCGCTAGTCTACTCTCTATTTTATCCATAGCCACATCACTGACAACCTCCATTACCACTTGTCTCCCCTCATCACATTCACGCTCTCTCACTGATTTTGGACGTGCAGAAGCCCCGTCCACACCAACGTCACTCATTTCACTCACAGACACAGGCGCCATCAGCGCTGCACGCGGACATTGAGGAGCACTGGGTTCACACGCTTTTTCTGCATAGGGAGGGGGCACAGGGAGTTCTGTCTTTTTGGTTTCAACTCGTTCTTTATCATTAATCTTCTGACAAATTTTCCGAAATGTTCTCACATACGACAAATAAGTTTCAGCTTCTTCCAGCTGGATTTTACGCTTTTGCTTAGTTAGGGCTCCGCTAGCCTCTAATCTTTTTTTCTCTTTATTAACCTGTGTGACCCAATGCTTCTCGATGTGCTCCCAATCAACCTGATACACACCACGGTCGTCCGGGTCTGGCCACAACCCTTCGGATCGCATCTTCTCAAAACATTTTTTCACATACATCACCGTGTCAGACCTCATTCTCGGCACAGCACGTTTCTCCATAGTATCAACCAAATAATCCTCCAAACCCTTAATATTATCCATGATATAACTCCGGTTTTTAAACTACTTCCAAATTACTTTTGCTTCGATTCAGTAAATTTTAAAACTTTTTCGTTGTACTCACTAGCACTTTAATACCCCCAAATTAATTCAGTAAACTTTATCACTTTATCGTCGTGTTCGCAAGCGCTTTAATTCGCCAGCGCGCACCCCAAGGGCAGACAGACACAAGTTAAGATCTCCACACTCCAAACAACTCCAGCTCAACACAGCTCACGCGAGTTTCACTTCCAGCACTTAAATCGTACGTTTACGGAGCGTCATAAACCAAATTATAATTTCATGCATGAAGATATATGATAATTTTTGTTTTACACTTTAACCTCTTATGAAATGTTTCTCTTGTGCTTGTGTACACAATGATGAACGTCTTTCTTGGGGGCTCATGCAATTTACTCAGGGGTTCAAATGTCCTCGCATAAGAGGCTCATGGATTTATGGGCGTGGGTTTGTAAGTCCCCCAATGAAAGGCTCTCAAGTTTTATTATAGCACGTATGCTCAAACAATTTATACAGGTCTTTATTCAACATAAAACCACACGGTACATGAAAACCAACCCAACACTGCAAATTTGCAAACACGCATACACAGATACAGCTGTAGTTTCACCAATCACGCACGCAATTTCAACAAAACACACGGGGGCCCCCCAAAACCGGCTGAGCGCGTCCTCCGGAATTTCTTTGAATATATATTATTCTTGGAATCCCAGGCTACCTACTCATTCTACTCATTCATTTAACCGTGACCGAGCGCGTCCTCCACCGTTCTCTTTTTTTTTTTTTTTTTTAGAACAATAGTTCCCCTTTTTTTTTTTTTTAACGTGGGCTACCTACTCGTCACCTGAGCGCGTCCTCCACCGTTCTTTTTTAGAACCAAAGTTCTTTTTAAGAACGTGGGCTACCTGCTCTTTCTCTGGGCACGTCCTCCACCGTTCTCTTTTAGAACCAAGGTTCTTTTTAGAACGTGGGCTGCCTACTCTTCAACCGTTTACTTCAGTTTACAGGGCGTCCTCCTCCCGACTTTATGAGTCGTAGGGCAATCCTCCTGTCTATATATCGAGTTTGTAACACGTATACAATTTCAATACTAAATTTACAGAGAGTATTTCGCCTCGACCATTTAGTGACTGAACTTTAATTTAGCCTATGACGTAGTAACATCAGCCAATAGGAGAGAATGGCTCCTTACCTTTTTTCAGACCGCGCGGTTTAGTTCAGTCACCTCACGGACGGATTGACCTCCTCTCTTGTCCTAATTGCAGAATTCGACTCCAGCCAAAAACCATCCTCTGCTACCAATTTGTAGGGAATTTTCTTCTCCGACCCAGACGGGCCCCAACACCGCCCCGATGAACCGACTGGTTTTTGACTGAGTGGTCCAAGCAAAGTCTTGACAACAAAAGTTCTTTTAAAATGATTTATATAGAATATTAATGAATGCAATATAATAGAAGTATACATGGTACAAACTCTTCAGTGCACTGGTGCTAGTTGCCTAGGAATCTACCTAACCCAAGTGGATCTCAGCAGTGTCCAAGCGAAAAGCCTCTCGTGCTGGGCGATGTCCTTTCTTTCATACTCTCTGTCCATAAGTTTCGATTTGTTAAGTTTCGATAACTCCCCAATCCTGGCTGCTCTCCATGGAAATTCACCTGCTCCTCTTCTCCCAGCCTGTGTGCCTGGTTATCTAAAAACTGCTTGCTACACATCCTGCACTGAATAGGCCTCTTCTGTTCTCCTCAAGGCCACTGAGGCCTCCTTACTCCTGCTTTCCCACAGTCTTCCTGAAAAACACTAAATTGACACATCAAGTTATTAGCCTTTAATTTTCTTTTTTCCAACACTCTCGTTCACTCTCTGATTCGTTCACTGAACTGAGGAGAAGGGTAATGCTGCAGGCCGGAGCTCCGGTGGGCGTGGGTAACGGGCGGAGCATGTGTCAATCATTTTCGACTGCAGCCAATCAGATACTAGACTTTTGTTGTCAATCAATTTTTATTAAGCCAATTATCAGCCAGAGTTAGCTGTCAATCATTTTTTAATGCAGCCAATCATCTTAACAGATCTGCCAAAAGAAGGCGGAAACTGCACGGAGAAGCTCTTTAAACAGAAGTATATGCGGCTCTTACAAAAAAGTAGCTGAAAAAAACATTAGAAGAGCCATGACTTTAGACATTTTTAAATCAAAGTTTAAAATACTTCTCATTTGTTATTCTGGAATGGCACTTTAATGTTTTTTTCCTTTATTGCACGTATTGCATCATTTGTACAAAATATATATATGTGGCGAGTGTAAATTGTTAGTGGAGGGGAGGTGTAAATGGACACTAATTATGTATTATATCGCGATCGATCGCCAAGGTTAAAACCTCCGCCGAGCAGAGCGTTGAGGAGCGATTTCGACTGGAGGATCGTGCTCTATTTTGTATTATTAATTTTTTTGCTAGAAAAAAGAAATACTGGTCTTCAAACTTTATTTGGATTATGTCACGGGTTTTGTGCTGGTGCACTTTATTCATTAACTCCTTCATTTTCAATGAGACTGGTGTGATCGCGTCCTTCTTTTACTTGCGCACCATTACTGGTCACATCTGAGCTTAATTTCTACAATGGTTTTAATATTCAAAGGCTCTATAGCAGGGGTCGGCAACCTATGGCACGCGGGCCACCGTTGGCACGCCGAGGCATAATCAGTGGCACGCGACACGCTGGACCAGCATCAGCAAAAAAATTAATAATAAAAAATAGAGCACGATCCTCCAATCGAAATCGCTCCTCAACGCTCTGCTCGGCGGAGGCGTTTATACTTTGCGATCGATCGCGATATAATACTTAATTTGTGTCCATTTACACCTCCCCTCCGCTAACAATTTACACTCGCCACACATAGGCCTATATATATATATATATATGAGATGTACTATTGATGCAATATGTGCAATAAAGGAAAAAAACCATTAAAGTGCCGTTCCAGAATAACAAGTGAGAAGTATTTTAAACTTTGATTTAAAAAATGTCTAAAGTCATGGCTCTTCTAATGTTTTTATTCAGCTACTTTGTGTAAGAGCGGCATATACTTCTGTTTAAAGAGCTTCTCCGTGCAGTTTCCGCCTTCTTTTGGCAGATCTGTTAAGATGATTGGCTGCATTAAAAAATGATTGACAGCTAACTCTGGCTGATAATTGGCTTAATAAAAAGTGATTGACAACGAAAGTCTAGTATCTGATTGGCTGCAGTCGAAAATGATTGACACATTTCTCACGCCCACCAGGGATCCGGCCTGCAGCATTACATATATGTGGGAACTGAGGGCTCTCATTAACTCTCTGATTCGTTCACTGAACGTGCTGCCACTGTGTTTCACATTCGTACTGTCACCCAGAGAACTGTTGGGACGTGATTCACGTTTGCGCTGCCACTCACTCACATTTTCTTTTTGATTGCACATTTAAAGTTGATATTTTCTTCTGAATGTACAGTTTTTATCTTAATGTTGCTCTTAATTTAATATTTTTTTTGCACTCAGTTGTAGGTTAGCCTATAATTTATAATAATTTTTCCTATAATAACACAGGTCAACAAAAAAAAAAAAAATTTACTGGTGCCCAAAATATTTTAATGAATTTGGGGTATTTTGGGGGTGCTGATTCTGAATATGCTATCAGTTTTGCCAGATTGGCTCAAGTTTTTGAGATTTTTGGTATCTTATTTATAGCACTTATATAGCATTAGCATATAGCATTTATAGCACAAGAAGAAGTTGTAATAACGATCCAGACACATTCTGTTACATTTGTGGTGAATATACACTGCAAAAACATAGAAGAAACATAACAGACTTCATAAAAAAAGTGTATTTGGCCTTTTTTGGGGTTATGTTTGGGGACCAAAACAAGTCTTGGGCACCACACTTAGTGTGTTTTTTTTACACACTTCACGAAAAATCTCAAAAACTTGAGCCAATCTGGCAAAACTGATGACATATTCAGAATCAGCACCCCAAAGTTACCCTAAATTCGTTGAAATATCTTTGGCCCCAAAAATGCTGTTGACCTGTGTAATTTTTCCCCATTAATATCTTATAAAACAAGTGAAAGAGTGAATTCACAAAAGCTGAAGCGTTAAGTGGCGCGGGATCACTAACATAATACAAAAAATAAGTAAGAACTAATTAGTTCATGTGAACTGGCACAAGACTGTGTGTGTGTGTGTGTGTGTGTGTGTGTGTGTGTGAACCTGAATATGAGACTGGTGGGTCAAAAATGACCCTAAAAAAATCTTTGTACCCTGGAGTTGTACAGCTTTCATGGAAATATTAACAAAGGTTTTCTTCACTTTGTCCAATCTTGGAGACACTGTAGGAACAAACTTGATGTTGAAAACAAGGGTGAGTTTCCCAAAACGTTCTTAGCGCAAGTACGTTTTGGGAAACTCACCCCAGATCAATAAGGGGTTAAATGCAGTCTCTTCAGTTAAATGTGGTGGCGGGTCATTTTTGACACTTAAGACAACAGGGGTGGGTTTCCCGAAACGTTCGTAACTCTAAGTACTTCGTAACCTCGTACTTACGAATATTCTTAAATTTACGAGTGTTTCCCGAAACTCTTCGTAACTTACGTCGTTCTTATAGTCGTTCGTAAGTTAAGAATCTCCGGACCCATTCGTAACTCACTAAGTACTTCTTAACTCGAAGCTCTCGTGCAGTTCTACTTCAAAAATGATAGAGGCGCTAATTTCACTCGCGCGGGTTTTAATCCCGGCATTAGTACATTTGCGTTTATGTGTATAATTAGCCTAGTAGCCTATTTTCTTTTAAAGTATTTACATCGCATATACCACAATGTGTCAACAGAAATCAAATGTACTACTTTGAATTATTTAGCATTAGTTTATATCTTCCCAATGTTTAATTAAGTCTCTCCGTTCGTCATCGTGCAGTCAACAGCCTTTCAGACTCAAAATTAATGTATTCTTTGCAAAGAAATGGATACAAGTTGGCCTATTAAGCTTGTTTTAACTTAACCAATAAAATGGATTGATTAATCGGTAGCACATTTAAGTAACTTGGATTAAGGTTAGCAATTGTGCTTGTGTGATGAACATAGCAGCTCTTCAGAGTACTGGCTTTGAATAGAAGACATAATTTAAGAAGACGACGTAATCCACGAAGCCATGTAGTTCGCCTGAATACAGAATTTTGCCCTTAGCTCCACGACGCAGTTACTGACCGCCCTCCGATTTTATGCCACAGACTGTTCTGCATATATATATATATATAGTATAAAATACTATATATATCTGAATATATAAAATACTATATACTATATATATATATACTAGCTGACAGTGGGTATCCACTCTGAAGCTTGTATCAAATCCCCTGGTGTCCCTTCAGTAGCTGTGGGGCCCAGTATCCCCAGTGCCTTCTCCTCCTCAACAGTGAAGGCACTTGTGGACATTTGACCTCCACCAGTCTTTTTTTTGTTTTTTTTCCTGAATTTGATGAACTTCCTCGAGCTATTGAAAACAGTAGGCTATACTTTTGTTTTTGGCTCAGTTCACTCGACAGAAAGTTTCATTTTCTCTGCTTGTTTGCCATGGTTTTGAATAACGTGTGAAAGGTTAATTGTGTGCCCTATTTATAGCCTTGATAAAAGCCTACGATCGGTCAGAATTGCAAAGGTAATAATATGTTCTACTCATTTTTTCCTTATACTTGAAATGTCAACACTTATTAGTTGTTAGTTTTTATGATTGTCATTTTGCCAATGATGCTTTTGCGGCGTAATTATGAAAAAATGAATGTAAATCGGTGGTTCAGTTTTCGACTAGCGGAGATTTTCCAGTGCAGCTGCAGAGGCGGAGTCAACTAAGAACTACTTAGAACTCGTTCGTAAATTTGGAGACTACGAAGGCTTTTGGGAAACACTCGTAAATTTGGCGTTCTTAAAGTTACGTCGTTCTTAAAGTTGTTCGTAACTTTCTAAGATCGTTCGTTATCGGGTAACCCACCCCAGAGCTTTTGATTTTTCCACTTGTTACATGTTGTCTGGCAACCCCCACACAAGCCTTTGTCACTGCCTTGCTGGAAGTTTCCTTATGAATTAGTCTGACTCTCCTCATAATCTGTGATAAACCTAAATTGGCCTGAATTTACCAGAATTTAAGTCCACACTTAAAGTAAGGAGTAATCTTGTGTGCATGACACCATGTAGAAAGAAGCAAGTTGTACTTTATTTTTTTACAGGGTTGCCAACTCTCATGCATTGAGAGTGAGACATACGCATTTGACCGTCTTCACATGCCCTCACGCCACACTTCCGATTTCTCACGCTGAAAAAAAATCTAGTTTATTTACCTCTGATCCATATCTACGTTCGCCACCCCCGCTCAACCACTTAATTACGTTCGCCACCCACTCCAGGTTCAAATCTCACTCCAAGCGATCTTGAAAAGTTGGCAACCCTGTTTTTTTATTTTTTTGAATACTAGACAATACTTGATGTGGGGTGGGTTTCCCGATAACGAACGATCTTAGAAAGTTACAAACAACTTTAAGAACGACGTAACTTTAAGAACGCCAAATTTACGAGTGTTTCCCAAAAGCCTTCGTAGTCTCCAAATTTACGAATGAGTTCTAAGTAGTTCTTAGTTGACTCCGCCTCTGCATCTGCACTGGAAATGTGGAAAACTGAACCACCGATTTGCATACATTTTTTCATTATTACGCTGCAAAGGTATCATTGGCAAATTGACAATCATAAAAACTAACAACTAATAAGTGTTGAAATTTCAAGTATAAGAAAAAAATGAGTAGAACCTAAATTATTACCTTTGCAATTCTGACCGATCGTAGGCTTTTATCAAGGCTATAAATAGGGCACACAATTAACCTTTCACACGTTATTTAAAACCATGACAAGCAGAGAAAATGAAACTTTCTGTGGAGTGAACTGAGCCAAAAGCCTGCTGTTTTCAATAGCTTGATGAAGTTCCTCAAATAAAGAAAAAAAAACAAAACAAAAAACTGTAGTCAAGTCAAAAATAAGGGGACAGAACTAAAGGAAAAGGGTTAAGACTGGTGGGGGTCAAATGTCCACAAGTGCCCTTACTGTTGAGGAGGAGAAGGCACTGGGGATACTGGGCCCCTCAGCAACTGGGGATTTGATACAAGAGTATATAGATTCAGAGTGGATACCCACTGTCAGCTAGTACATGTCCACCATCAAATGCACCGTCCCTAGCCATCTGACATTCCAGAATTGGCCCAGATGAAGGAGTCATGAGTACTCCCAGGCCACTTGGCCACAATGTCCATAAAGAGGCCTTGGTGGTTGTATGTTACTTGAATATTCAAAACAGAGAAGCCTTTATGGCAGATGTAGATATAGGCTGGAATTGTGTATGGGGACCAGAGTGATGTCCACTGCACCAACAACTCCACGAATGTTTTGGTTTCATGTAATGCATCCCTAGTCCTAGGAAATGTATAGCAAAGTCATAGGAAATGCAGCAAAAAATATATATATATATTTATTTTTATTTTTTTTGCTGCATGGCGAAGCGATGCTTTAGTAACAGCATGCACACATTTAGATACGTCAGCTTTGCTTAGTCCGTGGGCATCACCAACAGTCTGCAGAAACCCACCTGTGGCATAAAATCGGACGGCTGTCAATATGGAGTCAAATTAGGGTCTTTAATGGTGACGAAAAAAAATAATATCGCAAATATAAGATTAGCATTTGCATTTTACGTTCCTAATTTGTTTCTGCAATACTTTCCCTCTTTTGCGTTTCTTTCTTTTCTTTGCGTTTCACATTTTATGTTGCTGCTTTTTTTTTGCAATACTTTCTTCCTTTTGCGTTTCTTTCTTTTGTTTGCGCGTCACTGCTTTTCTTTGCGTCTCGCATTTTACGTTCATAATTTTTTTTTGCGCTTCTCTCTTTTCTTTGCTCCGGTTTTACCCTCTGTGTGGGGGCGGGGAAAGAGGCCTGGCCAAGAGCGAAAGGCGTGCTGTGAACGTTCAGCATCAGTTCAGCTTCCTTCCACTCGCTGAACTGAACCGCTGCTGCAGCGCATCTGGTGTTAAAGGAAGAGAGAGGTCGGGTGTGTGCGAGGTGGGGTCTCATTTCAGGGCATTGTTTTTATTCGCTCAGGTTTTCAAAAGATCATTTCAAACCGACTTCAGTAAAATGTTAATAATAATAATATATATTTTTTTAACGAAGTTTTAAAAGGGCACTTTCGTTGATAAAGGGCAGAGTTGGTGGTGCTTTAGCACCTGAAGTCTGTCTGCACGCATATACCTGTGGTCCAGCTGGGCGACCGTCTGCCATGATACCAGTAACCAAATTGCCGCGTTGTGTGACGGTTCAACTGATGACGCTGAACGTTCACAGCACGCCTTTCGCTCTTGGCCACGCCTCTTTCCCGGCCCCCACACAGAGGGTAAAACCGGAGTAAAGAAAAGAGAGAAGCGCAAAAAAAATTATGAACGTAAAATGCGAGACGCAAAGAAAAGCAGTGACGCGCAAACAAAAGAAAGAAACGCAAAAGGGAGAAAGTATTGCAAAAAAAAAGCAGCAACATAAAATGTGAAACGGAAAGAAAAGAAAGAGAAGAAAGAAACGCAAAAGAGGGAAAGTATTGCAGAAACAAATTAGGAACGTAAAATGCAAAATGCTAATCTTATATTTGCGATATTTTTTTTTTTTCGTCACCATTAAAGACCCTAATTTGACTCCATATGTCAATAACTGCATCGTGGAGCTAAAGGCAAAATTCTGCATTCAGGCGAACTACATGGCTTCGTGGATTATGTCGTCATCTTAAATTATATCTATTCAAAGCCAATACTCTGAAGCGCTGCCATGTTCATCACACAAGCACAATTGCTAGCCTTAATCCAAGTTACTTAAGTGCTACCGATTAATCGATCCATTTTATTGGTTAAGTTAAAACAAGCTTATTAGGCCAACTTGTATCCATTTCTTTGCAAATAATACATTAATTGTGAAAGTCTGAAATGCTATTAACTGCATGATGATGAATGGAGAGATTTAATTAAATATTGGGAACATATCAACTAATGCTAAATAATTCAAAGTAGTACATTTGCGATGTATGCGATGTAATTACTTCAAAAGAAAATAGGCTACTAGGCTAATTATACACACAAATTGTACAATTATACACGCAAATGTAATGCCGTGATTAAAACCAGCGTGAGTGAAATTGGCGCCTCTATCCTTTTTGAGGTAGAATTGCACGTGAGCTTCGAGTTAAGAAGAACTTAGTGAGTTACCAATGGGTCCGGAGATTCTTAAGTTACGAACAACTATAAGAACGACATAAGTTACGAAGAGTTTCAGGAAACACTCGTAAATTTAAGAATATTCGTAAGTACAAGGTTACGAAGTACTTAGAGAGTTACGGTCGTTTCGGGAAACCCACCCCTGGTCTCTTTAAGAAAAGCTCCGCCTTTGTATCCACATGCAAATGAAGCTAATTAAGATTAGAACATGTAATAATTCAATTTTTACTAGTAGAAATTAAATTTTTACATGTAGGATTTTTTTTTTATTATATTCTTGAAATCAAAAATATAATTCTCACTAGTAAAATTTATATCGTTATCAAATAATATAATTTGTACATGTACATGAATTCTTACTTGAATTAATTTAATTCCCGATATCAAGAAAAAAAGGAAGAAAAGCTAAAACGGCTTTCCATAAAAATGGCTTGCCATAATTTTCACATGTATTAAATTCCTGATATCAAGAAAAAAGGAATAAAAGCTAAAACGGCTTTCCATAAAAATGGCTTGCCATATTTTTCACAAGTAAAAATGTTACTAGTAAATATTTAATTTCTACTAGTAAGAATTTATTATTATTAATTTAATATTAATAATTACTATAATTAATTATTATGTAAGAATACAATTTTACATGTAAGAATTTTATTTGTACTAGTAAAAATTTAATTCTTACATGCAAAAATGTTTTCCCCATTCAAAATTAATTGGAAAAGTCAGGAAATATCACAGGTAAATTTTTTATTGTTGATATCAAGAAGTAATTTTTACATATAAGAATTGCATTTGTACTAGTAAGAATTTTTTTATATAAAAAAATTATTGAATCCCTGATATAAAAAATAGGAATAAATACTAAAACGGCTTGCCCTTTATTGGTGATCCGTTTTTTGAATGCAACATTTATCATCTAACGGTTCTCCGTGTTTGTCTGGGGTGAGTTTCCCAAAACGTTCTTAGCGCTAAGAACGTTTTGGAAACTCACCCCTGGTTGGTTACATATTTTTTAAAAACTTAAATGTAGGCTATATCACTAGTTTTACCTTCTTTTTTCACGAAGACTTCTCTTTGATCTGTTTCTTAGCAAAAGAAGGCTTGATTTTCACCAGCGTTCTGTACCGGCTGCTCTGGTCGTCAGATGTGCAGAGCGAACCCGGTGCTGTATTTATGAGGAACACAGACCCCACCTTCTCCTCCACTGTAAATGATAATGACGGGAAGTTCGTTGTTCGGAGTTCGTTGTCATACTTTTATGATGGCAATCATAAAGAACACGATACCCTGCTCAGAATGAGAGGCATATTACGTCGTTATTTTATTGGAATAAAAAGACATATTAAGAAATGCGACAACAATCTCTTCATGACTTGGGGACCTAATTTTTTTTTACTATAGACTAACGCGATATGATATAGCTAGTTTTAGCGTGCATGCCAGGAACTTAAAAAAATTGCACTTTAAACTCCCAGTGGAATTAGGCCACTTAAATCAATGATAACATAACGTATGCAATAAACTCCCGATTAGTTATTAAAGATAACAGAGGATAGCGATTTTAGTTGGATTTTATTAATTTAATACTTAACTGAAATTTTCAAGAAGGAAGGGAAATAAAGTACATTTTTGATTGGCTCGTTTCACTGGAGACATGTGAGTTCTTCCTAAACATCGTTTTATAGGAATCATCGTTTTATAGGAAATAGTAAAAGTATATGTTGCATGAGAATAACTATTATTAACAAAGAATTTCATGCAGTAGGGTAACATGCTAAATAAAGCAATATCACGTTCTTACAACGCGTCTCCGTTCTACAGATATACTTTAATCATAATAGTAGCACTCTACAAGAAAGAACACCTATAGCCTACCCCGAAACGACACAACATCTTAATAATTGATCCCAAAGACGCTTTCGGTTATGCACAATCACGTGATGTTTCCTACAAAACTTTAGTGCTTTGGTGCTCTACAAATAAGCTCATAGCTCAAGTTCTTCAGATCAGTGGAACGCTGTTAACCAGAAGTGATAAAGACCAGCGGCAGAATTCTGCTAAAACTCCGAACTTTTTTGTTACACTTTCTACCTGACGAAAGGTAAGAGAGCCTTATACCGCGTGTTTACCTAGAGATAGTTTATCGCTTTATTTGTGTATTTTTGTTTGCGGAGGAGGGGTTCTTCTAAATGGGTTCCTGGAGCTCATTGGTCTCACGAGGATGGTTTTATTTGTCCAGCCAAGATAGGCTACACGAGCCCGGTGTGGGTGCACGTAAGCGCGAACATTCAGTAATTGCGCGAAACAGGTCGAGCAAACGTAGCTACTTTTTGTAAATTTACATGTAAATCATATATACTCATATAAAGCTAAAGCTATTAACATTAACGGCTAAATGGGCCTATAGACAATTTAATAACATTTAAACATTTTAATATCATTTAATATAATTTTTTAGTTGTAAAAACTAATAAAATATAAAATCCAACCATGACAATGACTGTAATGGAAGCAAATCGAGGCAGTATCCCTCAGAGTATTCTGAGTAACAGAATCAGCGTTGAATCATACAGTTAGTTAGTTGGCTAAGCAATAAATCATGAGACCAGTACACCAGCACAGGACCAGTACACAGAACAGACGCACACCCTTAAAACGTAATTGATAGACATACAGAAATAGGCTATTGAAAGCCAGTCTACTAAACAAAACAAACAAAAAAATATTTTATTTAAACATCTGTTCGCATTGCCATTTGTTGCTGGCAAATTCAAAGAAAAAAACTGATCTAAGGAACGAATGTTATGATTTAACTTTTAATATATAGACGGGTTCCTCCTATTAATTCAGAGGCACATTGCTTACACAGCTGATGAAGGATCTCTGTCCGAAATGTCCTGCTTATAATATCTTTACTCTTTACACACACACACACTCACACACACACACACAGATTATATATATTGTTGTGCTTCCTCTCCTCCCGTCCTAGCGCAGCGCGTCCGTTTGATGCAAAAAAGAAAAGTCACCAGTCTTATGTCTTTTTAACATTTTATTTAAGCTAATACAAACAAATGTGAAAGTGGTTTCACATCTTGGGGTTGTAATCCACGAACTTTCACACCTTAGGGTTGCACAGAGGTTGCACAGAGGTTACAGACGTCAAACACACATACATTCCTTCTCTAGAACTGAAAGTGATGTTTTCACTTCTTGGTTTGCAAATGTCAAATGCACCTACGCAAGCTATTTTGAAGAATCCTGTTTTTTGCAAATTGCATGCACTTACAATATGTAAAGGAGCAGACAGGCATATTCTAAGACACTTTTGAGAATAAACAATTTGATTAACACTGTAATGTAAGCAAAATATAAAGGGATTACAATATTGATCTTAAGAAGTGTGATTAATACTGTAATGCTAGCAAAATATTAAGGGATTTAAAATATAATTTCCAACAATATATATGAAGGCAGTGAGTGAGCAATAACAAGACTTTATAATGGGCAAATCCATAATCAGAGTCGTCAGACCAGTCCATAACTCAAGAACAGTCAGAAACAGCATTAAAACCAAACCGAAGAGCATCAAACGACATAATTAAAATCCAAGAATAAAAACAGGAATAACAATGCTAGCGAAAACAAGATACATGGCTTATTATAAAAAAAATCTTAAGAAGATTTGTAAAATCTTACAAAACTACAGTTTATAAAAATATAATATTTTTCTTGCTTTGGCTTTAGCCAAACATTCAGGTAAAGCACTCCAAAATGCACATTAATTAAAACCGAAGCTGTTTGGCCATTATATTTTTTCTCATAATATCTCATTATATCTCATTAACTTGCAGCATTGCATCAGTTGGAATCTACAAGTTCAAAATGGGCAATGATAATAGCGGTCTGAAAAGGGAGAAATACGAAGCAGAACAAAGAGCCGCATCACTACAGTATGAAGCAGATCAAAGAGCCGCAGCACAGTATGAAGTACAACAAAAAGAAGCAGAGCTCCAGCGTATTAGGAATGAATTGATGTGTGAGAGAGCAGTAAAGGAACAACAAAAAAAAGAACAGGAGCAGAGGGAGGAGGAGAAGAGGAGAGTGAAAGAGGACCAGCGAAATAAAGAGTGTGCCGAAAAACAACGGATCCAGATTGAGAAACTCAAAGAAAAAGCCAAGGCGGACACAGCGTCCGAACCCTGCATCCCAACCCACGATGCACCAGCAGACAGAGAGGTGCCGTGTGAGACCCTCATCTCACCACTTCAGACCTAAGACATCAGGACAGACTCACTGAGTTATTACCATGTATGACCCGCTTCCTGTTTGTGTGTTCATGTAGCGGCATGGTTTTCCTTTTGAATTTTGACAGGTTTTGCTCCATGTTTCTGCATCCAGTAGTCTGTAACGTAGTTCAAAGTTGTCTTGCATATTTTCATCTTTGTTCCAGTTTGTGTATTGCTGCCCAATGTAGATGTACCTGTAATGACTCTATCTATGACTCTTACTATTTCTCATGGTATTTCAAGTTTATTTTCATTTTGCATACAGACAGTAGAAATAAAGGTGCTCTTTACCTTACCTGTATCTTACCTACGTACACTGAAGTTACTATATATATATAGAAAAAACAAGAGAAATGTAGTGCTATTGCAGGATGAACAGAACTCCTGCTCCCTGGAAACATATGGAAAAGATTCCATGCCAAATCGAAATGTAATTGCTACTAGGCAAAAATGGAAATGCAATCCACAAAATGCATTGCTTTTCCATACAAACATGCAGAATACGTGCCACAATGAAATGCAAAAGCACTATTACATTACGTTTCAATGCACTTTATCTCTTTATTGAAAAACAATACACAAGAATTACCATTCAAAACCAAAACGCTGAATTTGTGCCAGAATTGAATATAATACAGCTCGAAATGTAATCACGGCACAGAGGTATTGCTTTTCACCGTACGGTATTTCTGACATAAATGTCTCCTTTAAATGTAATGATCACGAGATTGATTTAAACACTGATGTGATGAAAACATGCCACAATGAAAAGTAAAAGCTCCAGTGTGTGTGGATTTGTATTTAAAGAAAGAAACGCTGAATTCGTGCCAGAAGCCACCTTGAAATGCAATCGACTGAACGTCATTGTATTCCACTGTGTGTCTCTGCGAAGCTGTGTTCGTGCCAGACTGAAATCTAATCACTGTCCAATAGGAACGCTCGCCTGCATTTGGGGCGGGGCTTAGACTCCAGTCAGAAGCAATCTTGTAGTTGGACTTGAAAGCAGCAGAAATGTCTTTTCACGACAGAATAAAAGAGGAAATAAACAGTCTAATTGGACAAATTGAGCCTGGTGCAGTTACAGACAACTACGTGCTGGACAATATTGAAAATGGACCTTGAAAGTGTCGTACATGTGCTTGAATTCCAGGTGGATGAACCCTGCAAACAGCGCTGAAGAGCGGAACGCGACCTCGACCCGCCACAGCGGAGCCCCCGCGATTGCTACCCGTATTTTCCAGATTATAAACCGCTACTTATTCTCTCACGCTTTGAACCATGCGACTTATAATGAGGTGTGGCTTTTCTGTAGATGTTCCTTCACCCGTCAGGGGTGGAACAGAAAGTTAATCAGGTGGTAGGACAAAGGTGTAAGTCAAAGAAGAAAGTGCTCATTTTCATTTAACACATGCAAGCAGCAGGCACGACGGATAATTTTTTCCAAACGAACGTTGTGCCAAATTCCGACGCCCCTCGTTTGCACACACATAAAAACGCTACAGATGATATTCCGGAGTTACAGTGATTTTAACTTAGTTCATTGAGAACTTTAGTTTTGTCCTAACTAGATATTTAGACATAACACTGCTGTAAATACTGCAAAGTCGTGGTCAGAGGTGAACTTCGTATAGCCAGTGTGTATTTTATTTAAAATAATTAACACCCTTGAGCCAGTGTGGCTTTGGACATAGATAATGTGGTGCCGTTTGCTGTGATGGATAATTAAAGTCTAGCTCTTATTTATGCATAGAAACATAAATCGACAATATAATCTGTAGCGTCTTTATACGCGGATAAACGAATTCAACATAACACCGGCCGAAAGATCTTACAGGCATGAACTCTGAACTGTCAGGCCCCGTTCAGAAACTGATCAGGGGTGGGTTTCCCGATAACGAACAATCTTAGAAAGTTACGAACAACTTTAAGAACGACGTAACTTTAAGAACGCCAAATTTACGAGTGTTTCCCAAAAGCCTTCGTAGTCTCCAAATTTACGAACGAGTTCTAAGTAGTTCTTAGTTGACTCCGCCTCTGCAGCTGCACTGGAAAATCTCCGCTAGTCGAAAACCGAACCACCGATTTACATACATTTTTTCATAATTACGCCGCAAAAGCATCATTGGCAAAATGACAATCATAAAAACTAACAACTAATAAGTGTTGACATTTCAAGTATAAGGAAAAAATGAGTAGAACATATTATTACCTTTGCAATTCTGACCGATCGTAGGCTTTTATCAAGGCTATAAATAGGGCACACAATTAACCTTTCACACGTTATTCAAAACCATGGCAAACAAGCAGAGAAAATGAAACTTTCTGTCGAGTGAACTGAGCCAAAAAAAAAAGTATAGCCTACTGTTTTCAATAGCTCGAGGAAGTTCATCAAATTCAGAAAAAAAACAACAAAAAAAACTGTAGTCAAGTCAAAAATAAGGGGGCAGGACTCAGAAAGGAGAGGGCTAAGACTGGTGGAGGTCAAATGTCCACAAGTGCCTTCACTGTTGAGGAGGAGAAGGCACTGGGGATACTGGGCCCCACAGCTACTGAAGGGACACCAGGGGATTTGATACAAGCTTCAGAGTGGATACCCACTGTCAGCTAGTATATATATATATATATATATATATATATATATATATATATATATATATCTGAATATATATAGTATTTTATATATTCAGATATATATAACAGACTGTTCTGCATATATATATATATATATATATAGTATAAAAAATATATAGTATTTTATACTATATATATATATGCAGAACAGTCTGTGGCATAAAATCGGAGGGCGGTCAGTAACTGCGTCGTGGAGCTAAGGGTAAAATTCTGTATTCAGGCGAACTACATGGCTTCGTGGATTACGTCGTCTTCTTAAATTATGTCTTCTATTCAAAGCCAGTACTCTGAAGAGCTGCTATGTTCATCACACAAGCACAATTGCTAACCTTAATCCAAGTTACTTATATGTGCTACCGATTAATCAATCCATTTTATTGGTTAAGTTAAAACAAGCTTAATAGGCCAACTTGTATCCATTTCTTTGCAAAGAATACATAAATTTTGAGTCTGAAAGGCTGTTGACTGCACGATGACGAACGGAGAGACTTAATTAAATATTGTGAAGATATAAACTAATGCTAAATAATTCAAAGTAGTACATTTGATTTCTGTTGACACATTGTGGTATATGCGATGCAAATACTTTAAAAGAAAATAGGCTACTAGGCTAATTATACACATAAACGCAAATGTAGTAATGCCGTGATTAAAACCCGCGCGAGTGAAATTAGCGCCTCTATCATTTTTGAAGTAGAACTGCACGAGAGCTTCGAGTTCAGAAGTACTTAGTGAGTTACGAATGGGTCCGGATATTCTTAACTTACGAACGACGTAAGTTACGAAGAGTTTCGGGAAACACTCGTAAATTTAAAAATATTCGTAAGTACGAGGTTACGAAGTGCTTAGAGTTACGAACGTTTCGGGAAACCCACCCCAGTTCAGTTAAATGTACAATGAGTCCCGCTTAACGACGGGTTTAGAGACTGAAATGTCCATCGTAAAGCAGCTTTCGTCCTTAAGCGTGACCCTAGATTTATACGCTTTGATCATAAATACAGTATAGAAAAAACTAACAATGTTCTCGTGCGTACAGCGTGAGAGAGCGATCGCGTTGCCGAGATGGGCTTATCGTACACAACACTCCACTACACTCCACAATCTTCGCAGTTTGAGATTCGTTTGGTTACTTATTCGCAGCTCCTTATTCGGCGGCTGAAGTTGGTTACTTATTCAAAAAGGTTGTGTTCACGATGCGTGTTTGCTGCGCACTTTGTTTAAAAGATATAGATTAAACAAACGAGCATCGAAGCAAACATTTAGGAGGTTATTGTTTCCCATACTGATTTTGTGAATGTAGAAAATATATATATATTTTTTATATACACACATATATATAATGAAAGCATTCCTTATGTAAAATGGTTTCTATTTCAAGTCGTTCCAATTGTATGCGATTTGTACATGATGATTGAATTCGTCAGAATTTCTAAGGTAAGGAAACATATTCTTAGATTGGAAAACTAAAAACACAGAAATGCTGATCTAGAACACAAATTAATTGAAAGAAGAAATACCAGCACACAACATGGCATATTGAGCAGTGGGCATATAGGTGAACGGATTTAAATGGGCAGGTTCAGAGGCTTATTGAAGGCCTTATTGATGGTGGGCCAGATAAATAACAAATGCATCATGAAGGTCACTCCTTAAGAGAGGAACCTCATTTTATCCTGATCCAACATCATTTTCTCAAATATATCTGGAAACACAGCATATTGAGTAGGTAAGCGCACTGAAATGATTCAGAGGGGCAAGTTCAGAGGCCTGCTGTATGCATATAATGCGTCGGGCCAGACAAGCAACACATGCATCATACGTAAACGGTTACTATCTGTAAGAGAAACCTCATTTTGGCCTGGCCCGACATCATTTTATGCCTCAAATCTAACAGGAAACATGGCATATTGAGTAAAGCGCACAGATGAAATGGTTCACAGGGGCAAGCTCAGAGGCCTGCTGTATGCCTGTAAGGTCTTGGGCCAGGCAAACCTCAATTGCATCATACATAACTAGTTCCTATATGTATGAGACACCTGACTTTGGCCTGGCCCAGCATCATTTTATGCCTCAAATCTAACAGGAAACATGGCATATTGAGTAAAGCGCACAAGTGAAATGGTTCAGAGGGGCAAGCTCAGAGGCCTGCTGTATGCCTGTAAGGTCCTGGGCCAGGCAAACATCAAAACTCAACTTGCCCCTCTGAACCATTTCCACGTGCACTTTTTAGCGCACGTGGAACACTTCATTATTTAAAACATTACAAGCACATGTTGAATGAAAATTTACTTTTATTTGTAACATTCTCTAAACGTGAGTTTTCAATGGAAAAAAGTCACACCACCAACTGATAAAATCCATATCCAATATTAACTATATACAGTCATTTTTAAGTACTTCAGTTAACTTCTGTTTACCCTCCACTGTCTGCAGGCCTTGTTGCATATATTTTGCAATTAGTAAATCAATATAGGCCTACAATTAAGACAGTAAAAAGACCAAAAAGTACGAGAAGGAGTTATAGGCTACTGAGTGTTGTCATTACACGAATGCAGATGGGCATTTTTAACAGGTAATGGGGAACTTCCCGTTTCTTCTTTCACAAACGAATGTGTTCATTTATGTTGCCTAACAAAACCTATACAACAGAAAACGTTCAGCTTAACACATAGATTTGCAAACTCTACCTTAATTATTTGTATGTGGTCGTCCTCACGTTATCTATCATTGATTTGGGCTAGAGCGACTAGTTTATCAGGTGACTAGTCGGCTAAAATGCTTAGTAGTTTGGTGCTGTATGAGACATTTTACTGCACAAGAAAATGATTTCACGTTGGGCTTAGAGGGCAAACGGTACGATTTGACTTGATGTGTATGTGACCTGGCTGGTGGGGCACGGGAGAAGAAGTCTATATGTGACCGTGTGTGCTGTGCTGAAGACGCTTCCTTCCACTCGCTGAACTGAACTGCTGCAGCGCATGGTGTTAAAGGAAGAGAGAGGTCGGGTGTGTGCGAGGTGGTGGCGCATTTCAGGGCATTGTTTTTAATCGCTCATGATTCCAAAAGATCATTTCAAACCGACCTCAGTAAAATGATGATGATGATAATAATAATAATAATAATAATAATAATAATAATAATAATAATAATAATATTTTAAAACGAAGTTTCAAAAGGGCACTTTCGTTGATAAAGGTCAGAATTTACCTTTATCCAATTCTGACCCTCCAGAAAGTTGCGACGTTGCGATTTGCAACTTCAACGCAACTTCAAGCAAACGCGAATTCAGGGCGGTGTTGCAACTTGAGCCAATCACCGCAACTTTCCCGCAAATTTGACCAATCACTGATGTCGTCTTGACGTGACGTCGACAAACTCCCGCCTTACCTCCGTATATACGTTCAAGAGGAGCAGACTGAAAGCAGCATGAGCGACGAAAATAAAGGGGAAAAGATCGGGAAAAGCAGTATCCCGGTACACTACATGAAAACGGGGATAAACTGTCCAGATCCGACCCGCGAATTGATTATCTATGGCCCCCTGGATGATATTTAATTACTATTAGAACCGGCCCGCAGGCCACAGCCGCCCGATGGTGTTTGCACCCACAAACACTACATTCCCCGCAATGCAACGGTAGCCCGTGAAGTCACTGCAGCGCACGCAAGCGGCGAGGGTCTGAGATAAAGTTTATAAGTTTAAACTTTGAACTGAGATAAAGTTTAAAGTCAGAGATAAAATTTATTTATCTCTGATCCATATCTATGAGTTACTAGTTCGCTCTGGCGCCAACCACTGGCGATCGATGTCGATATAATACTTAATTTGTGTCCATTTTACAGGCCGCCCGGTAACAACTTACGTTCGCTAACCCCGCCCCCCTTCCCGTCAACAATTAATGTTCGTCACCCCCCCCAAAAGGTTCAAATCTCACTTCAAGCGATCTTGAAAAGTTGGCAACCCTGAATAAATAGGTAAATAGATAATTAAAATGGACTACTAAATAGAGGAAACCATACAACATTTACTCCCTATTGTAATGTACTCACAAAAAAGCAAAAACACACCGCAACTTCCATCGCAATTTTTTTGAAAAACACCTGCAACATCAAACATTTTAGCCCGCAACAATCACAAAAAAGGCCCGCGAAATCCTGGGGGGACTGACAAACGCTGAGGAGAGCGAGATTTATTCAAGGAAATTCCATAGGCAGAGTCGAAGTCACGGGCATGGGTCATAACGGGCAGGCAGTCCAGACATGAAATACGAACAGACATGGCAACGGGCACGGGAAACAACAAGGCAGACTAATAACGGGAGAACAGGCAAAACACACGGAAGACAAATAACACGGAGGCGTAAACTTACGAGCAGGCATAAACAAACAGCATGAACAAAACAACCGATAACTAGACTTGGAGGGGTATTCCAGAAAGCGGGGTCAACAAACTCTAAACTTAACCCTGAACTCTGAGTTGTCTTACCCCGATCTGACATACTCAGAGTTTTCGGTTCCAAAACGGCGGATCGGAGTTAAAGTAATCAGGGTCGCTCAACTCTGAGTAGGTTGACCCAGACAGAAGCACGTTCACGCGTAACTATGAAAGGCATTCTTAATGGAACGCAGATAAATAGGATTTATCATGGACTTAAACGCGAAAATCAGCCGAGCATCGTATTTCACACCACTGTAGCTTGAAGTATTAATGACTGCGTATGCAGAATATTTAGATATTATTAAACGTAAATGTAATACTGCGGTAGCTGCTAGAGAAAGGCAGTCAGCATGGCAAATAATTGCCAACAGAGTTAATGCGTGAGTGAAAATTATATTTTTATATTTAGCAGAAGGGTGCGATTATATTATTATTTTCTCCACCTTTATAATACTGTATTGAGTTTTAAAATATTTTTTAATTGAACACTTACTGATTCCAGGTCTAATCTGAGTGGTGTGAGACACACATGGCATCAGATAAAAATGAAGTATAAGAATATTGTACAAAGGTATGGCTGTACATAACTATATCTTATTCTTAAAATATAAAATATATTTATTTACAGGAAAAATGAAATAATGAAACATAACAGTGAATTTGACTGTAATGTATATTAAAAGGTTACAGGGTGGATGGTGGGGTGGGTGGTGGTGCATGATTTAATGTGGAAAGCAGTGATTGCAGATGGAGTCTCTGACAACTCCACCATCTCTGTTGTCACCCACGTGCATGTAAGGTTCCTCGTCTGTGGGCATGTCAGAGATGGTAGGCTGTCGCTCTTCCTGTATGGTTGCAATGTTGTGTAATACCACACGTGCCATTATTATGTGGCACGCACTCTCAGGGGTTACTCTGAGCCCCTTCAGGCACTGGAACCTGGCCTCGAGGATTCCTAGGGTCATTTAAATTCTTGCCCTGGTTTTGCTGTGGGCCTGATTCTAGTGGGACTGTGGTCCAGGTGCAGGATCTGAAAAGGGAGTCATAAGGTAGGCCTATAGGTCAGGCAGGGATACCCTCTGTCTCCATGAAGGAGGCCGTCATGTCCTATAATCACACTAGGGTTTGCAATGATTTAACTATTACACTGCATGTGAACAACTAGCAAAACTACCGCAGGCCTACTCTGTTCAGATTTGTTGTACAGTGTGGAATCATACATGGATCCTGGCCATCTGGCTTCAACATTTGTGATGAGGTGGGAAGCATCACATATGATCTTAATGGGAAGAACGGTCAGTTACAATAGCTACGTTATTTTTGTTACCATTAAAGATAAGTACATTATTCATTAAGGATGATAAAGGTTAGTACCTGTACATTAATGCTATGGATGAATTTTCATGTTCTAATGGTGCTGGAATAGGTAGCATATGTAGGTTCCATCAATACAGCCAATCACTCTAGGAAATCCTTAAAATGTAAATGGAATGAAGTTCGTTATATATTGCTTCTCCTTTGCTTAATTTCTTTATTGTCTGTGTGAATCCACCCACCCACCAAACCAATGATGCTGTGGAATTCCTCTTTGATGTCCATAACTGGCTTAAGCCCAGGAAACACCACAAAACCGGGCACTAGTCATTTTAATGCCGGACATAGTTTTCGGACAGACCGACATAGCTTTGCTGACAGATTCCGCATCTCCTACACTATAAAGAAAACTTCCACTAGCAAAAAACGAAGACCAATATATAACAATCTGGAGAGAATTTAGGGCTGATCCGCGATGTGTAATATTTGAAATGTTATTATAATAATAAAGTTATTGATGTAAGTAATGGATTGTGCTGAAAACGATAAAGTTCATTTAAAAAATAATCCAAAAATGATAGTAGGCCTATGTCTATTCGGGGTTTTATAAGGCGTTCCCGACGAAGAACTCAGCGAATAAACTGAGTTTCAATATCCACATGATTTTCGAGGAAAGGACACGTCATGATGACGTGTTTGTAACTCTGGGTCAGGTCCAAGTTAACCTGCCAGCGAGCAGGTTAGCTTCAGAGCATAAGTTGCTATAGTAACTGACTCCGGTTCTCTCTAAGCTCGGTTTCTGGAACGGAAAACCTCGAGTTTCCGTGAACTCTGAGTTAACTTACCCGGGTTTTCTCGCTTAACCCGCTTCTTGGAACACCCCCCTGCTGACAGTGGAGGGTAAACAGAAGTTAACTGAAGGACTTAACAATGACTGTATATAGTTGATATTGGATATGGATTTTATCAGTTGGTGGTGTGACTTTTTTTCCATTGAAAACTAACGTTTAGAGAATGTTACAAATAAAAGTCAAACTTCATTCAACATGTGTGTGTAATTTTTTTTATAATGAAGTGTTCCACGTGCGCTAAAAAGTGCCCCCCCCCACCTGAGCACTTGCCCCCCTAAATGTCTGTGCACGCCACTGCACGCAGGTAACGTCGTTCCTCAGTCTCAGAGCCTGACGTGCTTCCGCACTGGACTACCGATAGACACTGAGTGTCGTAGTTTGGACGTTAGCGTGTGCTAATTCCCTAGCGTTATTTGAGCTGATAGTCTTCTCTCATTGCGTGAGATGGACAACAACGTCTTTACAGCTCAACCCTTGACTCTTGCTGCTTCTGCCACACGACATAAGCGTCATACACACTGTAAAAAAAATCCTAATTTTATGGAAAATAACTGTAAATATTTAAATGTAGTTAAAAAAATGTTTTCCAATTGTATACAAAACTTTATAAAATTACAGACATTATTTGTAATTTGACAAAATATCTTTTATTTGAAGTATTGTGACAATAATTACAAGTTACATGCTTTTGTAACTTGTATTTTGGTCATCAACTACAAGAAACATCTGACCTCTGTGCTTGCCAACAAGGGGGCTGTGGTCACACGTGCCCAGAGAAGTGGGCAGCCCTAGCCCGGCGCCCAGGGGAGCAGTTGGGGTTAGGTGCCTTGCTCAAGGGCACCTCAGTCATGGTCTCAGGTCTGGGAATCGAACCCACAACCCTCCGGTCACAAGACCAGTTCCATACCACGGGACCATGACTGCCCCACTATCACTATCACTACTCGGTCCCACCAGGATTTCACGGGACTTTTTTGTGATTGTTGCGGGTTAAAATGTTTGATGTTTTTTTTTTTTCAAAAAAGTTGCAATGCAAGTTGTGGTGTGTTGTTGCTTTTTTTGTGATTACATTGCAATAGGGAGTAAATGTTGTATGCTTTCCTCTATTTAGTAATCCATTTTAATTATCTATTTACCTATTTATTTACCCATGTAGTTATTGTCCATTTATTTATTTATTTGCATCTCCCTATGGGTATTATGCTTCTTATCCTGTGTTTTACCCCTGGTTTTAACACTTCAAGCAATGATTATATTTCTCTTACTCTATGTGGTATGAATAGTTTGGGCAGGAATGATCCCTCTCAAGTTTTTGTATGCCCCGCCCCCTGAAACACAGGTCTTGGGACAGAGAATGCACAATGATCCCTCTCACTTTCTTGAAATGATCCCTCAAGGTGCGACAGCTCGGTGGCAGAAATTGAGTTGCAGTGATTGGCTGAAGTTGCAACACCGCCCTGAATTCACGGGGTTTGCTTGAAGTTGCAAATCGCAGCATCGCAGAATTCTGGAGGGTCTGACTACTAAAATTTCAGACTGGAAATGTTTTTGTCAGTGGGCAAACTTACAAAATCAGTATGGGATCAAACATTTAGTTCCTCCACTGTAAAAGCATGAGGGTAATTCTACAAAAACGTCCACTTTTGACAGGTGGAAATTTGTCCTACATAAATTTCTTTTTTTAGGATTTAAAATTATACTACATTATTACTGTACTAATTGACTAAAGGAACATACATAAGGTACACCTCAATGGCTTTTTACCTTTTGTGTACATTTACTTTGTCACGGTGAGGCGGCCCCCTACCGGCCACCTCTGTCCACAGCGGCTGTTGTTGTTGTTGTTTGGTGACGTCATGTGCGTCCCTCAGGTGGGCGGAGCCCGTGATCCGTCTCACCTGAGGGTCGTTTGTTTGCCTATATATGTCTTGTCTTTGTATCAGTTGACCGCTGGTCATTATATCCTTAATTTGGAGATATTGCACGGGTTTTAGGTTTGCACACTTTATATTAAACCATCCTTTTCCCCTGAGACTTGGCGTGATCGCTTCCTTTTTGTTACTCACCCCCGCTCGTCACAGAATGACCAGCCACCTTTCGGAAGCCGCCGAGTCTCCTTTAATTTCTCCTTCGTTCGTGGTCATGTCTCGTGGTAAGTGTTTGTCTGCGTGGTGTTTTGTTTGAAGAGCTCCGCCGTGCTTTTGTGTTTTGTGTGTGTATGTGTGTAGCACGGCGAGGACCAGAGGGGTATTCCAAGAAGCGGGGTTAACAAACTCTAAACTTAACCCTGAACTCGGAGTTGTCTTACCCCGATCTGACATACTCAAGAGTTTTCGGTTTCAAAATGGCGGATCGGAGTTAAAGTAATCAGGGTCGCTCAACTCTGAGTAGGTTGACCCAGACAGAAGCGCGTTCACGTGTAACTATGAAAGGCATTCTTAATGGAACGCAGATAAATAGGATTTATCATGGACTTAAACGCGAAAATCAGCCGAACATCGTATTTCACACCGCTGTAGCTTGAAGTATTAATGACTGCGTATGCAGAATATTTAGATATTACTAAACGTAAATGTAATACTGCGGTAGCTGCTAGAGAAAGGCAGTCAGCATGTCAAAAATTTGCCAACAGAGTTAATGCGTGAGTGAAAATGATATTTTTATATTTAGCAGAAGGGTGCGATTATATTATTATTTTCTCCACCTTTATAATACTGTATTGAGTTTTAAAATATTTTTTTATTGAACACTTACTAATTCCAGGTCTAATCTGAGTGGTGTGAAACACGCATGGCATCAGATAAAAATGAAGTATAAGAATATTGTACAAAGTGGTATGGCTGTACATAACTATATCTTATTCTTAAAATATATTATAAAATATATTTATTTACAGGAAAAATGAAATAATGAAACATAACAGTGAATTTGACTGTAATGTATATTAAACGGTTACAGGGTGGATGGTGGGGTGGGTGGGGATCTGTGTGCGTGCTCGCCTGTTCCGTGTGTGTGACGCGATCACCGCTCGTCACTGTCGCCTCGCTCCCCGTGTGTCTTGTGTTTAATGTGGGGAGGGACTGCGACTCTGAGCGGCGCGTCACTATTGTGTATGTCGAGCACGCACGTGTTTGTCCCGTTCGTTTACTGTCTGAGCACTATTTTGTTTGTCTAGTCTTTGCGTGTTCGTTGTGTCCTAGCGTGCTTGTGAAATGTTATTGGTGCTTGTAATTCCACGCATGCTCCTCCCCTTAAATGTGTGTTTGGGGGGGGGACGGCTGTGGTCCCGTGCCACGGGGTATGGCACGGAGGGCGTCTGAGGCGTGTTTGTGTGTATATATATGTATATATATATGTGTGTATATATGTATATGTATATATATATATATATATATATATATATATATATATATATATATATATATATATATATATATGTATATATATATATATATATATATATATATATATATGTATGTATATCATACCTGTCAAGTTTTGTATTTAAAAATACGGGACGTTCCCGGGGGGGGGGGGGCGAACGTAAAATGGACACAGATTAAGTGTTATATCGCCGGTGGATTGCGCCAGAGCTAGCGAACTAGTAACGTATTGAATCATATATGGGGATCTGATGTAAATAAACTGGATATTTTTTTTCGGCGTGAGATATCGGAAATACGGGACAAATACGGGACAAATAAAAATACGGGATGACGCCGGGACAGAGCAGTAAAATACGGGACTGTCCCGGCCAAAACGGGACACTTGACAGGTATGATGTGTATATATATGTATATATGTATGTATATATGTATATATATATATATATATATATATATATATATATATATATATATATATATGTATATATATGTATATTAGTGGTGGGACTTTTACGCGTTAATTTCGATTAATTAATTACAGGAAAATTAACGCACTAAAAAAATTAACGCATTTTAACGCATTTAACAGACGAGACACTTTGGCACCGTGGAATGTTTCTCAGTGCGCGAGTTCCGGGCATACAGATTATGGACACACAATAAGATGATCATGATGGAGATGACTGAAGAGGCTACGCTGGTGGATGGGAAATTTAAATATAAGAAACTTTCAGATGGAAGTACAAACAAAAATAGTGTTATTTACACTTTATGTAGGAAGGAGTTCGCTTATCACAGGAGCACTTCCACCGTTCGTTACCACCTCAACGCAAAACATGTTGCGGCTAAAGCTGGGCGTACACTGTGCGATATTTTAAATCGTGTACACAGCTACAGCTCAAACTGTACGACTAAATCGCAGGGAGAGTCGGCTCGTGGAGCTGCTTCAACAGTGCGATACTCTCACGAGGAACGATTTGAATTTCAAACATGTTTGATGTTCTTGCGACGCTGCGATTTCTGATCGGGAGTTGGTCGTGAGGTGTGAATCGTTCCTCGTTTACCTGTGTAAACTATACGATGCACGACACGCGATTGAGCCGAAACGAGTGAAAAATCGGCTGAAAATGGGCCAAAAATCGCACAGTGTACGCCCAGCTTAACGCGCAGGTCAGTAATGATAACTTAGCTGCTAAATGTATTCCTAGTACGATAGGGTGACCAAACGTCCGTAATTCACATCCTGTGAGGAAACGTCCTGGTTTTTAAATGACCTTCATTGGACCATTAAGACTGGATTAAACTTTCGCGAATGGCCATAGCGCGCGACTCCGCATGCGTTTATACATGATGCGTCACATTATTTGTGTTGTCCGCTCTCTGTGGTCGAAGATAAATGCTTACAAGAAGCGCTGCGAATTGCGTCAACTGATGCAAGTTACAAACTACCGTCCAGGGGTGAGTTTCCCAAAACGTTCTTAGCGCCAAGTACGTCTTAACCTCGTACGTAAGAACGAGGTGACGAAGTACTTGGCACTAAGAACGTTTTGGGAAACTCACCCCAGAAAGACAATGTCAAAGAAAATCCAGCAGCTGTATGATGAGGAAAGAATTAAAACAGGTTATTGTGAAGAGTGCCACAAATGTGGCTCTGACTGGGGATCACTGGACCTCTGTTAGCAACAAGAATGATCTTGGTGTGACAGCTCATATTATAGATGATGAATCTATAAAGATGATGAAGATCCAGTCATTTGCTTTGAGCATGCAGAAGACCACTTCTAGGCACTATGAAGATGCCTATGGCAGAGGCCTGGGAAATTAAAGAAAGTCTACCATCTAAAATGGTATTAAAAAACATCTTCTGATTTACTTCAATTCTTCCAATATCCTGAGCAAAACTCCCTAAATTAAACATTTTTGGTCAGAATTTCCAATGTTCTGAACTGTTATCTGCACACTACACATATATTGATCTTCGTAGTAGACTGGTGGAAAAATAAACAAGAAGTTTATGATTATGTTCATTGATTCATTCATCATTCAAACTTAAATTAATATTTCTCATGTTAAATACTGAAATGCGATTAAAATGCGATTAATTTCGATTAATTAATTACAAAGCTTCCGATTAATTCGATTAATTTTTTTAATCGCGTCCCACCCCTAATGTGTGTGTATATATATATATATATATATATATATATATATATATATATATATATATATATATATATATATATATATAATGTGTGTATGTATATATATGTATATGTGTGTGTGTGAGGTTGTGTTTTCTGTGCAGGTGCTTCTCCTTGGCAGTGTTCCTGGACCTTGTGGGGGTCTCCACCTGGCAGGAGCCCCCTTGTGTTGTGGGGTGACCGGAGCCCGGTCATGAAGAGCCCCTCCCTAGAGGGCTGGGGCCCCCGGATGTTTGGGGACCATAGGGCTCCGGTCTGAAAAGCTCCTGCTGAGGAGGGAGATCCTCCCTCCTGCCCGGGGTGACCAGGAGGCCCTTGGGGCTGTTCCATAGCCCGCGTCGGGGGTGCTCTGGGCCTCGGTCTCTGGCGCTCCTGGGTTGGGTGGAGGAGTCCACCTTGCGATGAGAGGCCCCGGGAGGGGTTGGCTCCCCAGGAGGCTGGGGTGACCCCTAGCAGAAGGCAGGGGTCAGCTCTGGGAGGAGGTAGGTCCAGGAGGTGAAGTAGCCACGCCTTGGAGAGGTAGCCTGCACGCACACACATGCACGAGGGACGAGAAAGGAGCCGTAGCTCCTCGTCCTCACACCGATGGGGCTCACCGGCTGAAGGCTGAAGGAAATCTTCATACTTGAAGATTTCATGTACCGTTACCCATCAGGATTGTAACACCAGTGACGCCGGTAACACCAGTGACAACTGTCATAACAAACCTATTTTACAAAATAGCTGCCACAGGGAATCAAACCACATGCTGACAGTCATGAACTACTCACTTAATTATGTATAAATTAATCAATTTTTATTATTCTATATTCATTTTCCAAAGATTAAAGTAGGGCATACCAGTGACTGAAGCTTCGAAAGGAAATCTTAGGGTAGATGATAAAATTTATAAAAAATGAAAAATGACATTGAACTTACAATGTGTCTGTTTTCAATAATCTTCAGAGAGGAAACAAAATGACTTCCTGTGATGTCATCAGCATGGCTTTGTATATTAAAATAATAGTCTTTTGTCATACGGTAACACCAGTGACATGAATATAGGGGACGTACACATTTATTATGTATTTAATTATATTTATTTGCAATATTGTATTTTTAAATATTTTGTGTGACATATTGGACCTTTATGGACACATAACTGCAGTTGATTTAATGAAGTATATGTTTTCCATTCAAAAATAAAAGCCCTTAGTTTCCCAGCATGACAGCGAGGACAGGCATTTTTGGGGATACTTAAAACACTAAAATGGTTGAAAAGAAAAACTGACTCATGAGTGGTTCAAATAATTGTTCAAATATCATGTTTTGTCTTAAAATGTAAATAAATCCCTAAATGTGAGCAACCAGACATCGTGGTGATTGACAAACAGCAGAAAGGGCATTAGTGATCAATGTGGGACGTGAGTCCCGAACAGGGGGAGTGGCTCCAACAGAACAGAACAGGACAAGAACATTCTGAAGGAAGTGAGGTAGATTGACAAACTACCCAAGTGGTTTGGGTTACAACCAAAAGTGTCAACAGACAACTGAATAATAACATTCCAACATATTTCTTTTGAGAAATTAGATTATTTTCAATCTTTATTGCATTTTTAGGCTTGAAGTATTCTGTGTAGCTGGTCTTCATACTTTTTCCCCTCACAGGTCAGATGTCAGCTTACACCTGATTAATAAACAACGGTTAGGGATTTGATTGTACTCTAAGATCACTGTACATACACATACAAAAGGGCATTTGGGGCTGGACAATAACTCATTATCAATATACACTGCTTAAAAAAAAAAAATAACTTTGTAAGTCTAGTCAACTTAACTTTGTAAGTTGACTGGACTTGCAAAGTTAAGTTGACTGGACTTGCAAAGTTAAGTTGACTGGACTTGCAAAGTTAAGTTGACTGGACTTGCAAAGTTAAGCTATTTTTTGCACAAAGAAAATTAAGTAGTTCATACAAAGACTAGTTGTATTTGATCTACATAATAATCTGATGCAAAAAGTTGCCTTGATTTTTTAAAGTAGATAAAGCACAGTATTTTTATCAGTGTGGACGTCCGGCCCTCATACCATCCTCATGAAGTCGGTTTCTAACCGTTTGTGCAGACACATGCACATTTGTGGCCTGCTGGAGGTCATTTTGCAGGGCTCTGGCAGTGCTCCTCCTGTTCCTTCTTGCACAAAGGCGGAGGTAGCGGTCCTGCTGCTGGGTTGTTGCCCTCCTACGGCCTCCTCCACATCTCCTGGTGTACTGGCCTGTCTCCTGGTAGTGCCTCCAGCCTCTGGACACTACGCTGACAGACACAGCAAACCTTCTTGCCACAGCTCACATTGATGTGCCATCCTGGATGAGCTGCACTACCTGAGCCACTTGTGTGGGTTGTAGAGTCCATCTCATGCTACCACGAGTGTGAAAGGACCACCAACATTCAAAAGTGACCAAAACATCAGCCAGAAAGCATAGGTACTGAGAAGTGGTCTGTGGTCCCCACCTGCAGAACCACTACTTTATAGGGGGGGTCTTGCTAATTGCCTCTCATTTCTACCTGTTGTCTATTCCATTTGCACAACAGAAGGTGAAATTGATTCACAATCAGTGTTGCTTCCTAACTGAACAGGTTGGTTTCACAGAAGTGTGGTTGACTTGGAGTTATATTGTGTTGTTTAAGTGTTCCCTTTATTTTTTTGAGCAGTGTATATATGTTGTGCATATATTGACTTGTTTGGTGAAAATATAAATCACAGCAGCGTGTGTATCTGCAAATCTTTTTCTGCATGTGAACAATCTGAAGTATAATCAACAATTTGAACTATTTTAATATTACGACAAAGCTCACTGGACATTAGTGTTTTGTATTCTGCCCAGCAGTGGGTAGTTGATGAGACACAAATCTAGTTATATGAATGAAGTGTGTGCTGTTTGGTGTAAAAGTTAGATTTTTATAATGTTCTGTGTAGTTTTGGTTGCAGTGCTTGATTTTGCAGGATATGATATGTCTTCTGTTTGGGTGTGTGATTTTGTGAATTGTGTTAAGTATTTTTTTTTTGTGATTCAAATTTTAGTTTATTTCAACAAAGGGTACAACAACAAATGGAACATTGCCCAAGATAAGCCCTATAGTTGTTCTTCACAGTATATCACGGAAGTAGTGACAACTAAGTGATACTACCTTATTGACAAAAGTGATGTTACCATATAAATAATATACACATTTATAATTCAGTAATCAATGGAGTAATGTATATAAAAAGGAAATAAAATAAAGGAGCAGAAAACGAGCGGAATTAAGCTCGCTAGGTTCTCATCAGTTTTAACAAGTCTTTTTCAGTTTTAGTCCAGGATGCAATTGTTTTTGCTTTAGCCCCGTTGACTTTGGCTGTGGTGCACTCCAAGAGAGTGATATCGTGTAGATACGTGATCCAGAGAGTGTGTGGAGGAGTGGAGGGTTCAATCCACATTTTGAGTATTGTCTTTTTAGCTGCTGTGAGAGCAGCCAGGAGAATCCTTTTCTGGTGGGGAGATAGCATGTCCGTAGAGTCATCTAATAGCAGAAATATCTTTGGATCCTTTTGAATGGGCTGTCCTAAAATTTTGGAGAGGGTATCCTGAATATAAGACCAGAAAGCATCCACAGTCGGGCATGTCCAAAACATATGTACATAGGTGCCAAGTTCCATTGAATCGCATAGGTGACAGTATGGACTCTGTCTGATCTTAAATTTGTACAGTAGACTGGGAGTAAAATAAGCTCTGTGGATAGACCTAAAATGGATCAATTGGTGACCTGGATTCTTGGAGGTGTTAAAGCAGTTCTTCCATACTGTGTCCCAATTGGGTTGGACACCAAGCGCCCCTTCCCAAAATGTAGGTGTTGTTGGATTTAAGTACGTTTGCTTAAGAAGTGTTGTATATATCGTAGCCACCATGCCTTTCGATGTGACAGTATCATCTATCCATTTCTGTAAAGGATGTGGGCATAACTGGACGGACCATGGGACGCCGTAGGTTCTTAGGGCCGATCTTAATCTTAAGTATAGGAAGAAGGAAAACCCAGGCAAGTTAAACTCTTTTTGAAGATCCTGAAATGATTTTAAACCTTTCTCATTAAAAATATCCTTCAGAGTATGTATACCTTGTTCAGACCAAATTTTGTATACAAAGGGTTTATTATCAGTGTTAAGGTTGCTATTATGCCAAAGAGGTGTATTCTCAGTGTAGGTAAAGGGACCACCCATAATTGATTCTGCTTCCTTCCAAATTTGAATGGAGTGGGTAACTATGGCACCAAATGTCCTAATTGTTTGTTTCGGAATCTTGGCATAGGGTAGGTCCTGCAGTCTGAGCGGTTGGGTAATATTAACTTCCAAGTCACGCCAGGATACTGGGGAATCTGCATTGGCCCATATCTTCAATGGTCTGACTTGAAACGCCAAATAGTATAGCCTAAAATCTGGAAGGGACAGTCCTCCATCACGTTTAAGACGGTGTAAGTTTCTGAGCCGAATTCTAGGTGTTTTTGTATTCCAAATAAATTTACTCACTGCCGAATTAAGTTCCTTAAAATAGCCAGTAGGGGGGGCTATTGGCAATATAGAGAAGAGAAAATTTAGCCTGGGAAGGACATTCATTTTAATGGTTGCTATTCTGCCGTGCATAGCCAAACATAGGGGGGACCATCTGCTGAGATCATTTTTAATATTCTTTAAAAGAGAGGAGTAGTTATATCGGGATATTTGATCCAATGTGGGAAATATTGAAATACCCAGATATGTAAACTGTGTGACTACCGGAATTTGAAAGGAGATATAATCTGGGGTTGGTACCTCACTTTCTTTAAGGGGTAATAGTAGAGATTTATTCCAATTAATTTTGTAACCTGAGAGAGAACCAAATTTTTCAAAAAGTTTTAGACACTCTTGGGCAGAGACTGTAGTGTTTGAAATATAGAGTAGGATGTCATCTGCGTATAATGAAATTTTATGGGAAGTATTCCTACATATTATGGGATAAATCGAAGAATTTAATCTGACTGCTTGAGCCAGTGGTTCCAGAGATAAATTAAATAGGTATGGAGATAATGGACATCCTTGACGAGTGCCTCTGCCGAGGTTAAAGGATGCTGATTGCAGAAGGCCAGTTAAGATACGTGCAGAGGAATTACTGTATATTGTCTTAATCATTTTCAGAGAGTAAGGCCCGAAACCAAAATTTTCCAGCACTGCCCAAAGATAGTCCCATTCGACTCTGTCAAATGCTTTCTCTGCGTCGAGAGAGAGAATTGATGTCGAAGGCATGTATGAGTCAGACTGTTCAATGATATGAAGCAACCGTCTCATATTATCTGAAGCAAATCTGCCCTTAAGGAAACCAGTTTGGTCATAGCTGATCAGATCTCCTATACAATTATCGAGCCTGGAAGACAGAACTTTGGCAAACAGTTTGGAGTCGGTGGAAATAAGGCTGATTGGTCTATAGCTGGAACAGTCCAAAGGATCCCTTCCTTTCTTCAGTATCAGAGTTATTAAGGATGTATTTTGATCTCTATGGAGAGAGCCTTGTTCTATAGCAAAGTTGAGGGAGTTTAGAACGAGATGACCAATGATGTCCCACAAGGCCCGTAGTAGTTCAGGGGGAATGCCATCCAGACCAGGAGCTTTGTTGGAATTCAGCAGGTCTAATGCTGATTTTAATTCGTTCATTGATATGGCACGGTCCAAGAGATCACGCTGATCGGTACTAAGTTTAGGAAGTTGCAGTTTATCTAGGAAGCTTTGAGATTTCGCATAGTTCGCTTGAACTTCTGAGGTGTATAGTTGTTGATAGAATGATTCAAATATTTCATTTATCTTATTGGGGTGGGTATAAATTATTCCATTATCTCTGATAGCGTGTATATAGGATCTCTGTTCATTATGTTTTAGTCGTAAGGCCAGCAGTTTACTTGGTCGCTCTCCATTAAAGTAATATGTTTGTTTAGTACGATGCATGATAAATTCTGCTCTTTTTGAGAATATACTTTTTAATTCTGATTTTAGGGCATTTAATTCTTTAGCTTTCTCTGAATTGTATTGATCCTTTTGTTCCTGTTCCAGCACACCAATCAAGCTCTCCAGTTCCTTTGTACGACCCTTTCTATTTTTGTTCTGCGCGGAGGAGAAGGCTATGCATTTTCCCCTAATGTGGCATTTGGTTGCTTCCCATAATGATTGAGGATCACGCGCCGAATCATTATTGAACTGCAAAAACTCCACAAGTGAGTTACGTAGGAGAGGTAGAAAATTTGGGTCTTGTAGTAGGGAGGTGTTAAACCTCCATCGGTTAGGTTTGCTCAGTGCTGGTGTAGGAAGAAGCATTGAAGATAAAGGAGAGTGATCTGACAAAAGGATAGGTAAGATATTTGTCTCTTCAAAGAACGGAATAAGTAGGGGTGAAATAAAAAAGTAATCTATTCGGGAGTAACTTCTGTGACGATTGGAAAAGAAGGTATAATTTTTAACTCCGTTATTATTTAAACGCCAGATATCAGATATATTGACCTCTTTTAGAAAGTGATTTAAAGCGTTTGAAGGTAAAGTATCCGCTGGCGATAACTGCGACTTATCCCACACCGGGTTACAAACAGCGTTGAAGTCTCCCCCTATTATAAGGTGGCGATCCCCAAAACCTAAGATGATTTGAGTTAAATTAGGCAGAAATGTGGGGTCGTGTTCATTTGGGGCGTAAACTGACATTAGAGCATATTTTGTACTGTTCCAAGTACCTAGAACATACGTAATACGACCTTCGTTATCACCCCCAGTAAAGTCTATAGAGAATTGTAATTTCCTCGCAAAAACTATTAAGACCCCTTTAGTTTTGTTAGCTGCTGAAGATGATGCTACAACCTTAAAATTCTTGTTTTGAAAACGGTGTATATCTATGGATTTTAAGTGAGTTTCCTGTATAAGAGCAACTGATGCCCCAATATGTCTAAGATAATCCAGGCATTTAACACGTTTGATGGGACCGTTTAGTCCATTAACGTTCCACGTTATGATCTTAATCGCCATAGTGCAACCCTATTAACTCCACAGAAAGTAAACACGGTAAAAGTTCTCCATCGACTTACTAGAATAATTATAAGAAAAGAATATGGAAAGGTAGCATCAATCAGCTTATGTAGGCAATCCTGGGCATACAACACAAAGATAGTAAGATGAAATACATAAATAGAAAAAAATAACGTGAACATTAAGGCAGTATGCAGGGAGTTAGAACAAGCTCTCCTTTCTGCCTTGAAAACAAAAGCGTGTGGATACGTGGCCGGCACAACAGTAGATCGCCCCTGTCAGCCACCCCGCCCGGTTACCATGTTAGGCATGTAAACCTTCTTAAGGATGATCAAACCTAAAAGCAGTTATGCATCCATTCTGTCTTCAACCGTCGTGTTGGCGTTGGGGGGAGAGGATGAATTTTCCGCTGCAAACCGCTCGATATCCGTGGGGTCCTTGAAGAAGGAGGTTTTCCCTTTATAGAGAACTTTCACCACAGCCGGATAAAGCATAAACGAGGATATGCCGATCTCCGTGAGCTTTTTCCTAGCCAGGGCCATTGTTTTTCTCTTGTTGGCCGTAAAAGTGCTGTAGTCTGGAAAGAACTGGATCTGTTTACCCGCGTGTCGTATCGGCCCTGCGGTGCGAGCGCCCTTGAGTATGGCATTGCGGTCTCGGTATCGAAGCACCTTGAAAATGAAAGTCCGCGGTCCTGTTTTCGCCCGGTCCGCGTTATAAATGCGGTGAGCTCTTTCCACCTCCACCACTGACCCATCCAGAGAGGGTATCCATTTGGATAGTTGTTTTTCGATAAATCCCACTGGATCGTCCCCCTCTTCGCCCTCTTTAAGACCAATAATACGGATATTGGACTGGCGGTTTTTATCTTCCTGACTCGCCATCTTGGCTTGCAGGGCCTCCATCTCGCACCGCAGATCCATAGATTCTTTCTTAGCCTTTCTGATCGCTAGCTGCATGTTTTCGAAGTTATTGTTCATAGTTTTAATCTCCTTTTCGAACGTATCTATTTTTGCGGATACGAGACTAAACTGCTCCTTGAACATGTCTCGGACGCTATCAAGGTGTAGCCGCAGCTCCTCAGCTACTACCGCACGGAGTTTCATTTCGTCGGCAGAGACATCTTTGGAGCGCTTTTTGTCTGGAGACGACGACATCAGTTGTCGCTTAGCCATAAATGGGACGCCGTAGTTGTTACAGAATTCTCAACTTGAGGTTAGGTCTACATTAAAGGATGAATTATATCAAGCCAGGCGGGAGCTACTGAGCTAGGCGGCCATTTCTGTCAGAGGTCACGTGATCTTCTGTGTTAAGTATTTTGATAAATTGATAGTTTTCAAAATTGTGTTTTAGCAATTGGAAAACTATTTTCTTATTATTTTCTATTAGTGCTTTTTATGTTTAGGTTTGTTCTTTAAAAAAAAACTGCTGCTTGGTCAAAACAATTGTTAAAATTGGTCATGCCAATAAAGCAATCTTGAAGTGAATTGAGAGAGAGATATATTTCATAGTTTAGGGATTGTTGGGTTTGTCTTTGGCTACTTTTTTCTGTGTGGAGACAAACATAATTTTCATTTAAATATATTCCTTCTTTTATTCTCCGTTTCTGGTTCTTAGGTTCTGATACGCCTAAATGAACTAATTAGTATCCAAGCTTAAATAATGAATTACACAGCTTCAGAAGTGATGTGCAGGGTTGCCAATTTAACAAAGCAATTTATTTTTAGTCATTCTTGTTCATTTTTTTTACCTCTCTTGTAACAGGAATTCACTCATAATAGACCACGTATGGAAGCATCCCAACATATGTATGTATTTAGCAGTGGGGAACCATCAGGGCCCTCTACGCCCTCTTAGAGGGCCTGAAATATTCTTAAAACATAAAATATATATACATACATAATTATCCAGTTTTATTTCATCTACTTAGTTTGACAATAGAAGATTAAATTAAATAGAAAAGATTAAATAGAAGATTTAAATCAGTACATATAAGTATAAGTCACTTGTCATGATAAAATAAACATAGTTACTTTGACATGGAGACTAATACTGTGACGCTGGGCGACGACAGACGGACGAGACACAGAATCCGTTCCTTTTTCTTAACGTCACAATTTATTGTGGACTGTTGCGCAATAGCGCACATTTAAACAACAACATACACAGCCACGTGCAGACTTAGACAACGACGAGCACAGGACACTGCGCGAGCGCACATTAAATAGACAAACCACATTAGCCCCACGTGATCACGAGACGATTCACAGGTGAGACTTATTAATCACACGACTTAACCCGAACCACGAATATCCACTGACGCAGACAAAGCACGTAGACAACGTTGACACACGCCCAAAAGGGAGGGGCCGGGGTCCTCAACGTGACAGACGCCCCCTCCAAGGGCACTACCCGTCCCGGGGTGCCAACAGGACCGAGTGCCCCGAACCCACGACGATGGGCGGATCCGACGCGCTCAGTCCTGCGTCTGGGAGGTGACCGCCCTTGGTGAAGCGTCCGCCACGGACCGCCTAGAACACCCTCCCTGGGAAGACGGGGGAAAAGACGGGAGACACATTAAACGGAACAGAAACAAACACACAGACTGGCATACTCACACACAGAGGCACAAACGGGAACAGGGGGTTTGGCAGACATACGGGAAGACTGACGAACACTGGCACAGACAAACACATAACAGGCGCCATGCTTCGCGCCAGGAGGAGTGCGAGGAGCGGAGAGGGATCGAGAGCAGCGGGTGCTGCAGTGGGCAGCTCCCCGCCTGCCTTCGCTGCAGACCCTCCGTCAGGTGCCGCACGTCGGGCGGACGCGCCTGGTGCCGCACGTCGGGCGGACGCGCCTGGTGCCGCACGTCGGGCGGACGCGCCTGGTGCCGCACGTCGGGCGGACGCGCCTGGTGCCGCACGTCGGGCGGACGCGCCTGGTGCCGCACGTGGGGCGGACGCGCCTGGTGCCGCACGTGGGGCGGACGCGCCTGGTGCCGCACGTGGGGCGGACGCGCCTGGTGCCGCACGTGGGGCGGACGCGCCTGGTGCCGCACGTGGGGCGGACGCGCCTGGTGCCTCGCCTGGGAGTCCCCCGTCGGTCTCCATGGGTTCCTCACCCTCTAGGATCCCCTCCATGGACTCCACCGGACTCTCACCCCGGGAATAGTCCATGGGGCTTGCCCTGGAGGGTGTGGAGGACGCGTTCTCACCAGGTGTCCGTCGCCCCTTTATGGTTCCCACGGAGGAAGGAAGGCTCTCCTCTTCGTCCTCCGTGTAGGGATCGCAGTCCGTTTGCTCGGACACTCCCGAGCACACGGACGGGGCATAGTCCTCCTGCTCCTCCTCACCGTAGTCTACGGTGGGCGCGTCATACACGGACGGGGCATAGTCCTCCTGCTCCTCTTCACCGTAGTCTACGGTGGGCGCGTCATACACAGACGGGGCATAGTCCTCCTGCTCCTCTTCACCGTAGTATACGGTGGGCGCGTCATACACGGACGGGGGATAGTCCGCCTGCTCCTCTTCACCGTAGTATACGGTGGACGTGTCATACTCAGACGAGGGATAGTCTGCCTGCTCCTCCTCGCCGTAGTATACGGTGGATGCGTCGTCTTCAGACGGTGGGCAAGCTCCCTCGTCGCCCCCTCCATAATCCACCGTGGGGGCGTGACAGACCGAGGGAGCCGGGTCCTCCGCCTCCTCCTCACCGTGGTCCACGGCTGTGGAGGGGCCCATGGCCGGAGGAAGGTAATCCTCCTCCTCGGACTCCCCCTCATCGAACTCGTTCTCTGGGGTGGATGCCGTGGTATCGAACGCGCAGACACCCACCCTCAGAGGCGAGAGGTCTCGGGAAGGAGTGGAGTGGCGCTCCCTCCAAATCCTGACCGCGCCCTGGCGGAAGAGCTCCGCCAGCTCGGGGTCCCTTTCCTCGACCTTCCGGGCTGAGGCCAGCTGAAGGGCGCATACCGGGTCCTCCTCCATTTGCGACAGCGTCGGCGGGTCTCTGCGGCGCGGGGGAGAGGAGGACGGATGGTGGTGCCGCTTACTGGGCTTCTTGCCCTTCTTAGGCTTGCCCTTGTAGCCCGGCATTTTAGTGTCTCAAAGAGGCTCGTCGTTCTGTGACGCTGGGCGACGACAGACGGACGAGACACAGAATCCGTTCCTTTTTCTTAACGTCACAATTTATTGTGGACTGTTGCGCAATAGCGCACATTTAAACAACAACATACACAGCCACGTGCAGACTTAGACAACGACGAGCACAGGACACTGCGCGAGCGCACATTAAATAGACAAACCACATTAGCCCCACGTGATCACGAGACGATTCACAGGTGAGACTTATTAATCACACGACTTAACCCGAACCACGAATATCCACTGACGCAGACAAAGCACGTAGACAACGTTGACACACGCCCAAAAGGGAGGGGCCGGGGTCCTCAACGTGACAAATACTAGATTGGATTCACAACAAATGACAGACCTAAATGAGGATTATTCATTTCCATTGAATAACCTAAATGAGGTTTATTCATTTCCATTCAATGAAATTGATGAGGAAGACTTTGAGCACATTAACAAGGACTGTGTGGTTGAGTATGTAAATAGACAGTATGGTAAAGGTGAAATTTTGAATTTTAGTACTACTGACCAGATAGAACATAAAATATATGAGTTTGGAAATGACATTGATCCAGAAAACAACTTCTACAATAACAACAATAACTCGTGTGAGTATTACACTACTGAACAGTTCAATAGTAAGGTCAACATGGAAGGAGCATTTTCTATAATACACTTCAATAGCAGAAGCCTTAACAAAAATTTTTCTAAAATTAAGGAGTATTTGAATAAATTCAAAAAGTTTAGTGTCATTGCAGTAACTGAAACGTGGCTTGAACATGATAAAGACTATGCAGTAGGGTTGGAAGGATATGAACTGTTCACGGTTAACAGGGTTAATAAAGTAGGAGGGGGAGTTGCTCTCTATGTTGATTCAGATTTACAATGTAATATGGTCACAGATATGTCATATGCAATAGATAATATAATGGAGTGTGTAACTGTAGAAATTAATATAGAAAAAACAAAAAATATATTAATTAGTTCCGTATATAGAACACCAGGAACCTGCCTTGATACATTCAGTGCTAGATTAGAGAGTATACTGGAACAGTTAAAAAAAATACAAATTATATGTGGGGATTTTAATATTGATTTATTAAATCCAAAGGGATATAAAAAAACAACTGACTTCATAAATACACTATATAGTAATAGTTTATTCCCTGTAATTATAAAACCAACCAGAATAACTACAGACACTGCAACACTAATTGATAACATATGGACAAACAAAATTGAGGATAGAATAATTGGCGGGCTGTTCATAATAGATATTAGTGATCACCTTCCCGTCTTTGCAGTCTTTCAGAACATGTTTATAGTTAAAAAAGAACACAGGACAAAAACTTATAAATTAGTTAGACATAGAACTCCAGAAACTATTACAGCTCTCAAGGAGGACTTAATGAAACAAGATTGGACAGAAGTATATAAAAATAATGATCCAGATAAGGCATATGGGGTTTTTCTGTCCATACTAACAGGGTTTTATGAAAAAAATTGTCCTTTAAAAAAAATCAAAGTAAGGAACAAATTTGAAGGCAAGCCATGGATAACAAAGGGAATTGCAAATGCATGTAAAAAGAAAAACTTATTATATAATAGATTCTTAAAGCAAAGAACAAAAGAAGCCGAATATAAATATAAGAGGTACAAAAATAAATTAGTAAGTATTATTAGTTAGCAAGAAGGATTACTATCAGAAAGTACTAGAGCAGTGTAGGAATAATATGCAAGGAATTTGGATGTTACGGAACAGCTCCGGACCCTTCCCTGTGGGCGTGCCGCAATGTTGTCTGCGTGTCGTTATGTCCATGTTTGTACTTCCGTGGGTGTGGGTTGTTTGTGAGCGTGTTCGTGGTTACACCTGTGCCTTGTCTCGAGGTCACGTGGGTCTGTGTACTTCACCTATTTAATGTGCGTTAACGCGGTGTCTTGTGCTCGTCTTTGTCTAAAGTTCATGCCTGTGCAAGCCTCCGCATTTGCGTGCTTGCACCGTCCGTGCTGAGCTTTGCGTTTTGTATTTCATTAAATGTTCTGTGTGCACCGTAAGACGCTGGTCGTGTCTCCTCCTTCCTCCTGCACCACAGCGTCACAGAAAGACGAGCCACGTACAAAGGACGTATGCCAGGATACGCCACCTGGGCACCGAAGGGGAAAAGAAAGAGCCGGCGTCACCACGGCTCTTCCCCAGTCCGGCGCCGCGAGGTCTCCGTCACCGAGCAGGAGATGAAGCAGGACCCCGTCTGCTCCTACCTGCTCTGCGTCGCTCGCGAGACGGAGGACGCAGAGGCGGCGGAACATTTCCGCCAATCCGCGGTACGCATGTGGGAGGAGAGACACCCCCACGCGTCCCTGGAACTGCCACCCATGGCTGTGGGTAGCAGTAAAGAGGAGGAAAACAGCGCGTCGCTCCTGGTCTTCTCCGAGGAGGAGGAGACCAGTGAGCCTCTGGTGGTGAGCGTAGGCGCCCTTGCCCTCACCCCTCCTGAAGAAGAGTTCGGGAGTGAGGACTCCGGAGAGGAGGAGAGTCCCCCCCCCTCCGTGTTTTCCGACGAGGAGAGTGAGGGCGAAGCCTGCTGCCCTTCCCTCACGTCAGCGGCTCCCCAGACGTCGGACGAGGAGCAAGAGACCAGCCCCACTGCACCGGGCTGCTCCGACGCCGACGAGCGCCCCGAGAAGGCAGAGGATGACGTCAGCCCTCCCCCGTCCGTACACTCCGAGTCTACGGTGTACTACGGAGAGGGGGAGAATGTCAGTCCCCCTCCGTCCCTGTACTCCGAGACGACGGTGTACTACGGGGAGGGAGGGAGCGCCAGCCCACCTCCGTCCGTTCGCTCGACCCTTTCCGGGTTCAACAGCAGGAGCGAGGGAGAGGACAGCGCCTCGATGAGCTCGGCGGACACTGTGTTGAAGGAGAAGGGGTGTTCGCCAGACGGTGAGGGCTCACGTTCCCCGTCGGTGAGAAGCAGCATGAGCTGGTCGTGCTACCCCGCTTCGGAGGAGCCCATGTCCCTGGACCGGAGTGTCTCGGAGGAGGAGGGGGAGCCGATGGAGACGTCGAGGGTTGACGCGTCGGCGATCCCGGTACCGCCAAAGGGACACGGCGCGGTCAGTGGGCCAAGGTGGGGCTTCGGTGTGCCCAGGGAGAAGCCGGGGAAGCCCGCCGGGGAAGCCCGCCGGCGCGCGGCGCCGAGTCCCGGTCCCTGCGAAGCCCAAGGAGAGAGTCGCCGCTCCACGGGAGAAAGCCCCGGGCGCAAAGACCAAGAGCGCACCGAGGGGTGCAACGCGCTCCGGAGGCGCGGCGCCGAGGACTGGGGGAACTCCGCCGCCGGTTCGGTCCGCTGCGCCCGTTCCTCCTGCATTCCCTGAAGGGATAGCGCCGCCACTAGCGCTTGGGCAGGCGGTTCAACCAGTGCCATGGCTGCCTGTTCCTATATGTTTGTCCATTCCCCTATGTCTCCCTAATCTCCTTTTCCCGTTCGTTCCTCTTGTGTTTCATGTTCCCGTGTGCGTGTTTGTGACTGTGCCATTGCTTAATGTTTTCTCCCCTGTCTTCCCAGGGAGGGTGTGCTAGAGCTGTCCGCGGCGGTTCCCGCCGTCGGGGGTGACTGCTCTCGGAGGCTCGTGATCCCGGGGGCTCCGGACCTGCCCGTTGGTGTTTGTTCGGGGCTCTCCCGCTACGCGGGACGCTCCGGGAGTAGCGAGCCCCTGGTGGGGGGTTCTGTTACGGAACAGCTCCGGACCCTTCCCTGTGGGCGTGCCGCAATGTTGTCTGCGTGTCGTTATGTCCATGTTTGTACTTCCGTGGGTGTGGGTTGTTTGTGAGCGTGTTCGTGGTTACACCTGTGCCTTGTCTCGAGGTCACGTGGGTCTGTGTACTTCACCTATTTAATGTGCGTTAACGCGGTGTCTTGTGCTCGTCTTTGTCTAAAGTTCATGCCTGTGCAAGCCTCCGCATTTGCGTGCTTGCACCGTCCGTGCTGAGCTTTGCGTTGCGTTTTGTACTTCATTAAATGTTCTGTGTGCACCGTAAGACGCTGGTCGTGTCTCCTCCTTCCTCCTGCACCACAGCGTCACATTGGAAAGTACTAAATAGCATAATTAGAAAAAATGATGGAAAAACAAGTAACCCTAAGTATTTTGTGAAAGACAACCAAACAATTGTAAATAAAGCAAAAGAAATTTCAAATGAATTTAATGATTATTTTGCTAATGTAGGATATAATTTAGCAAGGGAGATTGTGGAACCTAAAATAAAGGATGGAATAGCATATGACATAATTACTAAAAACCCTCACTCCATTTTTATCAGGGGAACAGAAGAAAATGAAATACTTGAAATCATAAATAAATGTAAAAATAAAAAGTCTGCTGATTACAACGATATGGATATGACATTGGTGAAAAACATTATAAAATGCATAGTGAAACCTTTTACACATATTTGTAATCAGTCACTGCAGACAGGCATTTTTCCTAATAAAATGAAAATAGCCAAAATTATTCCTATCTACAAAAGTGGTGATAGACATCAATTTTCTAATTATAGACCAGTTTCTCTTCTACCTCAGTTTTCAAAAATTTTAGAAAAACTATTTGTTCATAGACTCGATGAATTTCTAGAAAAGCACAACCTATTGAGTGATCATCAATATGGTTTTAGAGAAAATAGGTCCACTTCAATGGCAGTAATGCAACAAGTAGAAGACATAGCTACAGCAATAGATAATAAGGAATATACAGTTTTTATAGACCTAAAAAAAGCATTTGACACAATTGATCATGATATATTGTTAAAAAAACTGGAAAGATATGGAATGAGAGGGGTAGCATACTCATGGCTCAAAAGTTATTTAGGCAATAGATATCAATATGTGCAAATAGGGAATAGTAAATCTGACTTATTGAATGTTACTTGTGGTATTCCTCAAGGTTCAGTGTTGGGGCCTAAACTGTTCATATTATATGTAAATGACATTTGTAAAGTCTCAAATCTACTAAAAACTGTATTATTTGCTGATGATACACATTTATATTGTTCTGGGGAAAAACTGGAATGGCTTCTGAATACAGTAGGAAGAGAATTAAGTACTATAAAGAGATGGTTTGACATTAATAAGCTATCATTGAATCTAACTAAAACAAAGTTTATGATATTTGGTAACCGAGAAATTAGAACTGAGGTAAAACTTAGTATAGATGATGTTGAAATTGAAAGAGTGTACGAAAATAAATTTTTGGGGGTGATAATAGATAATAAATTATGTTGGAAACCACACATAAATAATGTAAAAACTAAAATGGCCAGAACTATTGCAATACTGTATAAAACCAAACATATTTTAAATCAAAATTCACTATATATACTGTACTGTTCTCTAATAGTTCCATACATGACCTATTGTGTGGAGATATGGGGAAATGCATATAAAACGAACACACATCCAATTTTCATGCTGCAGAAAAAAGCAATACGAATTATCAACCAAGCAGGATATTATGAATCAACCAATAAACTGTTTCTTAAAAAACATGCTCTAAAATTTCATGATATAGTTGATTTACATATTGCACAGATAATGTATAAGGCGGAAAAAAATTCTCTTCCTAACAGTATACAAAAGTTATTTGAAATCAGAGACAACACATATGAACTTAGGGAAACAAGTAGATTTAAAAAAATAAGAGCAAGGACTAATATAAAAAATAGATGTGTATCGGTCAGGGGGTTAACTTTATGGAATAGTTGCAGTAAGGAAATGAAAATGTGTAGTTCAGTAAGTAAATTCAAAAAAATGTACAAGAGTAAAATAGTACATTCTTATAAACTTGTACAGTGATTATATACTGATTCATTTATTTATTATATATTTAATCTTATTTTGTGACTTGGCTTTGATATACAAATTGTGAGAATGGCTTAATGTAAAAAGGGTAGGTAAAATAAGCTACAAGCTTCAACCTATACCTTTTTCGGTTATATGTATTTTGCTGACAGGTTTATTTATAACTGAGGTTGTGTTGTTGTTTTGTTTGTTTTGTTGGTATATATATTCTTTTTGATTGTGGAGCACATAACCGAAATAAAAACTTTTCAAACTTCAAAAAAAAAACAAACTTCAAAAAACAATCGACATATAATCAATTACAAAAATATAAGCAAATAATTTATTCAACCGTGTCTATTCAATCTGTGTTGGAAAGTGAGGGGTTAAGTTAAGTTAAGTGGAAGCCTGTGAGCCTGTGTCTCCACCTATCAGGACTGTGATGCCTCCGCAGAATGTTGGTGATTGGTGGTCCCGCTGTTCATTTACAGAGAGCCAGGCAGTTATAATTCAGCGCAATACCAGTTTCAAATGACAGTAAAATTGACCAATCATATCTTCCCTCTTAGTGGGCGAGCTTAACTGTATGATAATTTCCGCCCACTGTGGCGACGCTAGCTGTCATTAGCATACCACTGCTAGCTAGTTTCGATTCATTCCTTTGATGCCCTCGTGCGCGTCGTTTACATATTCCGCTCCCGAGGAACACGGAGCTGTGAACCTTATTTTGTGTGGAACCTTATTTTGCTTAAGTTATCTAGTACAAATGTTATTGTTTATTGCGTTTCTAAAGCTTTACTGTCATCTCAGTTTTTTCTTTATTGCAGTTCATTTTCGGGAAGGGGGGTATGGAGTCAAATTAGGCTCTTTAATTGTGACGAGAAAAAAAAATCGCAAATATAAGATTAGCATTTTGCATTTTACGTTCCTATTTTGTTTCTGCAATACTTTCCCTCTTGCATTTCTTTCTTCTGTTTGCACATCACCCTACTTTGCATTTCACATTTTATGTTGCTGCTTTTTTTTGCAATACTTTCTCCCTTTTGCATTTCTTTTTTTGTTTGCGTGTCACCCTGCTTTTCTTTGCGTCTCATTTTACGTTCATAATTTTTTTCGCTCTTCTCTTTGCTCGGTTTTACCCTCTGTGTGGGGGCGGGGAAAGAGGCGTGGCTGATATATAGTTCTGCTGCTTCGCAGTTCGCGGCTGGGTCCATGTTTTGGCTGAATCGTTCTGTAACGCGGTGGTACCAACGAGTACACACTGCATGTAAAAACCAGAGTGAGGGATGGACCCAAGTGCTGGCTCACGCTGACGAAAAGCTAGGCAACGCCTATTGTCAGTGTGAGAGAGAGTCATGAGCATACAGTAAAAAAAAAAAACACAAACAAAACAACGCAGATAAATCAACGCGAGCACACAGAGGGAAAATAAACACAAAGCAACGCGGATAAGTCAACGCATGCAAAACGAAACTTAACCTTAGCGAAACGGGAAAGAAAAAATTATGAAGGCAACACAAAAGGACGCGGAAAAAAAACTCAACATGTATAACGAAACAGAGGACACCAGGGGAAGTAGCTGGCCACAGGCAAAACACGCTGCAGAAAAATAAAAACCTTCCCAAAATAAAGGTAAAATGGATAGGAAGAAAACAGTAGGGGAAAACTTGAGAATGGCTAGAGAGCAGCGCAGGAGATAGAGACTTGAATAAGTGAAAGTAAAGCGAGAGAGAGAAAGGTGGCTGGACACCTTGCGAGCGAAAGAAACCACTAGAGAAGGCAGGAAAAAGCTGAAAGCGCAATGGCATAACCACAACGATTCAGCAGTGATTCGTCTCCACAAACTTCTATAAGCCTATAAAACAGCTGAGACAAATCCCTGCTGATTGTGCAGATTAAGTCTGGGACTGACTCGGGTGCCTCTTGTGGAAGTAGAGGGTGTAGCATGCGAGCCAGCCCTGACAATTTAAAGCACTATGCAGCTGTTGAAGTGTAGAGGTTGTAATGAGACTTGATAGTTCGAGCATGATAATGAAAAATTACTGACATTATGTAAATAGTTTCTGTCCAGGGCTGCTATCTCCACAAAATACATGTCTAAAGGTGGTAAGTATTGATACTTTTTGGTATACAGTAAACCAATCACATGTATTTGTGATACACAGCCATTGAAATTACAATGAAGTCAAATGTTTCAAATGTTTTGTTTACAGGAAGAACAGACATGCTCACAGTTCTGGCAATGGGACGGAACAAAAAGAAAATTAGCAACATGGCCAAAATATTGGCCCAAAGATATGCTAAGGTCCCCATTTAAGTGACAAACTGTTAACGCTTTAAAAATGTTACTGAATACTGGAAAATGTTTGGTGATATGATTTGGTAATATTAAAGGCCGTTCAGAGAGTGGCAGATGATCAGCTTAAGCTGGAGGAGCTCAAAACTGAGTTAAGGATTGATGCTGTTCTCCAACAGTGGGTCACTGAGGTTCAACACTGGCCTGAAGGTAATATACTGAAGTAAATATTGATTTTGTGTCCTTATTTAGTAATATTTTATTCTAAAGTCACTTTTTCCTAATAGCAAATTCTAGAGTGAAGCCTCAAGGGAGGTCATTCTGAAGAAGAAAATTGAGGGCCTGTACCTTAGTGTCATGCAGAGGAAACATCGCCTTTACCGTCAGACAGGTATGATTCCTCATTATTTAGCAATTTTTCTTTCAGCCAACTGATTGTTTCTTTCTGTAACGTATTGAACAGGCAGAGAGGGATCCAAATGCGGAAGAACACCGCTTTTATTGAAATGAGACGCTGGTACAAACACAGGCAGGTGTATCATGAGCACTATGACTAGTAGCAACTGCGTTGTCTTGGCGTGGTCAGGACGGTCCAGGGTCATACCGGGGGAGCAGAAGTCAGGAGGTACAGAGGGACTAGGCAGGAGACAAGGTCGGGGACGTAAGCGAGGGTCGGAACACAGGAAAGCAGACAGGTAATAGAAAGGCTTGGTACGCGGCATGAGTCGGCAATACTTCGCGACTAGGAAGTGGAATGTGGGTGTTTAAGTAGAGATATAGGGGGTGTGGTGATGAGCGTCAGGTGAGGCTGGTTAGGTGGAGATCAGGTGGCATTCCTTACACTTTCTTTTGTAATGTACTAAACATATCATGTAAATTATGTTAATATTGTTGTGCATGTTATTCAGGTCTTTATATCCAGTTAAATTCAGTTCAGGTCAACTTTGTCATTATACTGTCAGCGTATTTCTTCAGTGAAGTGAAAGTAAATAATGGTTAAATAATCTTCAATAAGTCATCAATAAGTAGACTGATAATTTCTTTCGCAGTTAGCAATAAGAGATGACATAAGTTGTGCCAGAAAATTGCAGAGGAAAAGGCAGCTTTATCTTCTGCTGTTGAAAAGCTATGTGAACAGACAGACATCATTCTGCCTGCTGTTGATGAGCTTTTCTTGACTGAAAATGTTGTGTGGCCCTGGAATTATCTTTGAACCAGTAAGAACAATACAATACAGCGCTCAAATGTACAATACAGCGCTCAAATGTAGCTTTTACATACTAAATACATCCTAAATAGCTGCTTGTGTTGCTTAAACAGTTAATTTGGTTAGCCTGTAAATCAATCTAGCATGCTAAAGGACAAACACATTCAAGTGAATGGTAGTAGCTAGCCCAGTGTGACGTCGGGTGCGGCGTGAAGGACGAGACACGAATCCTCTCCAGAGCACACATCACTTTTAATATATATACACATAGAGCACAAAGAGCGCACGTATAACATGAAAGTTACACACAGAACATGTATGACTCAGACAACGATGAGCACAGGACACTGCGCGAACGCACATTAAGTAGACAAACCACATAAGCCCCACGTGATTACGAGACGAGCCACAGGTGAGATGGATGATCACAAGACATAACCGCACCCACAGAGATCCACAGACGCAGGTCCGTCCGAAACCGAGTACTACAGTACTATATAGTACGCGAGAAGCAGTACGCGAGCAACCTAGTACGTCCGAAACCACAGTATGCATTAAACCAGTACGCGAAACGTACCCGGATGACGTACTGCATCGGCAGCCATTTTTAAGTATGTGATTGCAGCACACTGTCCTATCCCATGATGCAACTGGAGCAGCGGAGGTGTTCGAAGTTAGAAAAATAAAATGGCGGAAAGCGGCGAGCCAGCAATTTACAAGTGTAAGTAGATACAAACACAAAATAAAACATTTAAAAAATATGACGATGTGCAAACCAAGTGCAACCCAAGTGACGTTACAAGTAGTGTCACTGAGAATGAAAAATACAATTTGTTAGATTACATATATATAGTTTTTAAATTTTTTATTAACACAGCTAGCGAGTCCAAGCTGAGGTAATCTTGTTAGCTCGCTAGTTAACCCGTCAGCTAATACCGATTAACTCATATATCCGATAACGCGAAAAATGTGCGGTATTAATGTCGGTTTTGTTAGATTTATATGCATATGCGAATATCCGAATGGAGCTGTGGATTTCTGTATTTTTTTAGTGTTTATGACCATCAGCGAGTCCAAGCTGATGTAATATTGTTAGAGGCATGAAAATCTGTCACCTTTCGGTGACATTCGCCGTTTTAAAGTTGAAAAGGGTGACCTACGTGAATCGTGTAGATCCGAGGAGTTTTTTTGGGGTGGGGAGATATTTTTATATAAAATCATATTGACTTAACCCTGATGAGATCCAGGCGTGGTCTACATTCTTGGGGTCCAGCTGGGTGTGGGGGACCCATTGCAATTTTTGTTAAAATAATCAGCAGATTCAGCCCAATTGCAAGTAAAATAAACAATACATATGTTAAATTAGTTTGCTCTCTTATTTATTTATTAGTTACTTTTTTATTAAAATGTAACACAATAAGGAAATCAATCATAAATCATGCTGGCTGACAGGCTGGTCCTATGGCTAGCTGCTCACGGGCTGGTGCTAACGGAGCTGGCTGCTGCTCATCCTCCTTTTCATTATCAGTATCAGACTCTGATATTTCAGAAATGTGATCCTGAAATTTCCTCTTCTGAATCATCATCAAAATCCTCTGTCTCTTCCAATATCAGCTGTAAGGCAGTCTGAACTGAGAATTGCTTTGCCATCTTTTATAGCATTTTTAGCATTTTTAGCATCATGTCCCCATGATTGGGTGAAACACACACAAACACACACATACACACACACACACACACATACACACACATACATACACAAACATACAGGTCCAGAGAGGAGGGAGGGATAATGAGGGCTGAGAGAAAAGATGCTTCTTTCAGATCTCACCCCTTTGTCTCTATAGAGATTCTTCGTCCACTGTCTGACAATATGCAATCAACCCCTGATGTGACAACCATCAAAAGTGTTGATGGTTGCCCACCCTTGCATGCCAAACACCTCTGTCCTTTGTTTGTATATCCTTTAAAGTCATACAGACGACTATCAACTACCCAACCCAATGTTGATTGCCCACTGGACCCTGGACCCTGTATGTAATACAAATGTGAAGGGGGGGGTACGGGGGGGTGGTCATTGAAAATATTTTCTGACTTATGTTGCTCACGGAAAATGAGCCAAGGACCAATGAATCTCAGTTTGAAAAAAAAAAAATTGTAGAATTTTTTTAAGCTGATTTTTTCAAAATGGGTCCCACAGACCCTTGGACCATATAAGGGTTAAGTAAACAGCACTTCCGAAATCGGCCATTTCTGCCCGGATACATCATCATAGAGGCCAAATACGAACGTTCTTCATTCGTGTTGTGGCGCAGGACCTAGTGCTGTCTACACCGGGGACACGGCAGAAGAGCGAACATTTACCACTACATTTACCAGATCGTACATTTACCTCTACATTTACCAGATCATACATTTACCTCTACATTTACCAGATCGTACATTTTCATGCCTGTTGTTAGCTCGCTAGTTGACCCGTCAAGCTAATACTAATTGTACCGATTAACTCGCAACAAATCTGAAGCGCATCCGTCAATTTTAGACCATTTTGCTCGCAATGATTTTAAGACATGACTAGCTTAATCTGGTTTACAAGTGGTTTGCAGGTCGAATTCCTTTATGTTCATTTTCTTTTATTTTAAACCTTGGTTGTTTGTCATACTGATATAACGACGTTCGTGCATTCACCTCACCTTTTTAGTAATACTATTGAAAGGCTAACCTATTCTTACCATATTCTATACTATAAAAATATATCTAGCTTTGTGATTATTGATTTTTGTAACTTTGCTACACTGATACAGTAACCATCAATTTTAAAGCTAAAGTTTATTATTGCAGGGACCGATGAAGACACCAAGGACCTTATCCGGTGGAGGGTGGCCAATGCGCATCTCTTCACCGGTAAAAGAAATGCAGCAGTACGAGGTTTTGAGTAAGTAACTTTGGTTAAATTAATACATCTGCATTACAGGTCATGTACACTATTAATTACAAAAGGCTGTATGTAATAGAGATATAGTATTAACAGTTTTAAAAGACAGTGTATGCATTTTACTGTAGTTAACAGTTATGTCTATTATCTTGCAGAGCCTTCGTCTTGGAGAAAAAATTGCCAAAGGCAATCTCTCCACTTTATGTAAAAAAAAGTGGGAGAACCTTAAGCAAAAATATAAGGTAAGTCTCTTCCTGATAGTTTATCAGATTAAAATAATTCAGTGAAGGTTTAGTTATAATACAAGGTGTTGTCCCCCGTTCCCTTTTCCGTGTTTTTATGAATTTTGTAGGAACTGAAGTGCCCCCCCACTGGGGTGAGTACAGAGGGTGGTGTAGCAACAGCAGCATCCTGGAAATGGTATGCTGCCATGGATGAGGCAATAGGTGGGAGGCCATCAATTAGTCCACCCACCCTTATTGCCTCATCTGGCCAGGGTGCTGCTGTTGAGCCACTGCCCTCTGTAAAGGAACCCCTTGCCAAGAAGAGGCGGGGGAATTTAATTGACTATTTGAGGGAGTTGGAAGAGAGGGAAAATGAGAGGGAGAGAGAGGCTGAGGAAAGAGACGAGAGAAGACAGAGAGATGCTGAGGAGAGGGAGGAAAGAAGATGGAGAGAGGCTGAGGAGAGGGAGGAAAGAAGATGGAGAGAGGCTGAAAAGAGAGAGGAAAGAAGAGAGAGGGAAACAATAGCACGAGAAGAGAAGAGAGATGCAGAAGCTAGAATAAGAGAGGAAAGGAGGGATAGGGAGGCAAGAGAGAGAGAGGAAAGATTTTTAAATGTATTGGAGATTTTAGCTAAAAAATAAATAGTTGTATATCAGCTTTCAAGTCTTTTGGTGTTATTATATATTGTGAGAATGATGACAGTAATACATTTGCAACTAGAAATAGATAGGTTGTAGATTTAATTTAAATATGTTTAGATTTTGTGTCTTATACTGTGACGCTGGTGTGTGAGAGGAAGAATGAGACACAACTAGCGTCTTTGCGATGCACACTTAACATTTAATGAATAACAACACGTAAAGTCCAGCACTAGCGGAGCAAGCACGCTGACGCGATGTTTGCACAGGCATGAACTTTAGACAAAGACGAGCACACGACACTGCGCGAACGCACATTAAATAGGTGAGTTACACAGACCCACGTGACCTCGAGACAAGGCACAGGTGTAACAAACGAACACGCTCACAAACAACCCACACCCACGGAAGTACAAACATGGACATAACAGCACGCAGACAACGTCATGACACGCCCACAGGGAAGGGTCCGGAGCCTTCACCGTGACAGAACCCTCCGCCAGGGGCTCGCTACTCCCGGAGCGTCCCGCGCAGCTGGGAAGCCCCGAACCAACACCGACGGTGCAGGTCCGGAGCCGCCGGGATCACGAGCCTCCGAGAGCCGTCACCCCCGACGGCGGGAACCGCCGCGAACAGCTCTAGCACACCCTCCCTGGGAAGACAGGGGAGAAAACATTAAACAATGGCACGCTGACAAACACACACACAGGCACATGAAACACAAGAGGAACGAACGGGAAAAGGAAATTAGGGAGACACAGGGGAATAGACAAACATATAGGGACAGGCAGCCATGGCATCGCTCCGGCTGCCTGCCAAAGCGCACACGGTGGCGCTATCCCTCCAGGGAAAGCAGGCTGGGCGGGCGCGGCAGGCGGAACAGGCAGCGGAGTCCCTCCTGGAGGCTTAGACGCCGCAGGCGGTACAGGCTGCGGAGCCTCTCCGGTCCTAGGGTTCCGACTCCGCGCGCGCGTTGTGCCGCTCGGGGCTCCCGCTGGCCTTGCTGCAGGGGGCTTCCCTCGGGGAGCTTTAGTCCTCCCTCTGGGCGCAGCTGGAGTCCTGGCTTTACGCCGCCCGCCGGCTGGTGTCCACGGCGGCTCCAAGGGCACGTGACGCACCCACCTTGGAGCGCTGGCTACACCAGGACCCCCCTGCTCTCTTGGAGATGCCTTCGCCTCGCCCCCTGACGTCTCCATCTCCTCCTCGCTCTCGGAGACGCTCCGACCCAGCGACATGGATTCCTCCGGGGTCGGGCAGCGGGACCAGGCCATGCTGCTTGCCGCTGAGGAGGACCGGGGTACCTCCTTCTTGAGGTGCACCGTACTCCCCGAACGTCCCGAGACGCTCTCCACCCCCTCGCTCTCGTCCTCACTCCCGAAGGGTGATGAACACACAGACGGAGAGCGGCTGGCGTCCTCCCCCTCTCCGTAGTCGTCTCCCTCCGCCTGGCCGTAGTCCAGGGTGGCTTCTGAACACTCCGACGGGGGGTAGGTCTCGTCCTCCTCCTCGCCTGGAGAGTCCGTTTCCCCGAACTCATCCTCGGGAGGGGTGAGGGACAAGGCGCCCGTACCCACCAGAAATGGCTCACCGGTCTCCTCCTCCTCGGGGAAGACCGGGAGAAGTGCGCTGTCTTCCTCGCTTTCGCAGGTGCCCGTTGCACGGGGTGGCAGGTCCACGGACGCGGGGTTCTTTCTCTCCCTCCACACGCGGACCGCGGTCTGGCGGAAGTGTTCTGCCGTCTCTGCGTCCTCTGCGTCCTGCGCAGCGCGGAGCATGTACGCGCAGAACGGGTCCTGCTCCATCGTCTGCACGGCGATGGGGACTTCGCGCCGCCGCACTGGGGAAGTACCGTGGTGATGTCGGTTTTTCTTCCCCTTTGCACGCTTGGCGTATCCGGGCATCTGTAACGGCTCGTCTTTCTGTGACGCTGGTGTGTGAGAGGAAGAATGAGACACAACTAGCGTCTTTGCGATGCACACTTAACATTTAATGAATAACAACACGTAAAGTCCAGCACTAGCGGAGCAAGCACGCTGACGCGATGTTTGCACAGGCATGAACTTTAGACAAAGACGAGCACACGACACTGCGCGAACGCACATTAAATAGGTGAGTTACACAGACCCACGTGACCTCGAGACAAGGCACAGGTGTAACAAACGAACACGCTCACAAACAACCCACACCCACGGAAGTACAAACATGGACATAACAGCACGCAGACAACGTCATGACACGCCCACAGGGAAGGGTCCGGAGCCTTCACCGTGACATATACAAGTCTTATACTATAGGTATACTATAGGTAGGGCATAGTTTTCAAGCTTATGCATAAAGTATGTGTGTGATATTTTTGTCCCAAACAACTTCATTAATTAAACAAGTTTTAGTCTTCTGATCAGTAGCCACACTGAGTAGAAAATCTCACAGATCTTTTGAATGTATTGATGGAGCAAGCTTTCTGTTTAAACTTTAATGCTAAATGATATTCATAACCTAAAGGTAATACATCATTTACACCCAACAAGTACAATTTGGAATGATTTTAATTTGGCATCAAATCAACATAAATCAGCGTTTGAAAGTTGGAAAACGTGTCTGACTCCCGGACCATCAGGGCTCACTCCACACAAAGCCCTGTCCTTTCTCCCCTGCTCTTCTCCTTCTACACAAACAGCTGTGCCTCCGTGAAGCAGCCAAACTCTTGAGGTTTGCTGATACCACCATCACTAGTCTAATCTCTGGTGGGGATGAGTCAGCCTACAGCAGGGAGATAGAGAAACTAATACAGGTGCATCTCAGTAAATTATATCAAAAAGTTAATCAATTTCAGTAATTAAATACAAAAAAACTAAACGCATATATTATATAGATTCATCACAAACAAGGTGATCTATTTCAAGTGTTTATTTTTGTTAATGTTGATGATTACAGCCAATGAATATCTAAAAAATTCATTGAAAACTTGATTAGACCAACTAAAAATAATGATTAATTCAGAAATGCTGGCCTACTGAATGCAGGCGCCAAATGGAAATTACAAACTGTATTGGTCGTCGTGCCGCATGTACAATTAGAATATGGAAACTCTTTTGGCGAAAGTGTGGGTGGCTCTTAAAAGAGCCGTTGGGTTTTAAAGCGATGTTTTAAACACTCAAAGAGAAAGGCCTAAATATAATCATGCTCGTGCAGAGCTAAAACACAATGTTGTGGTGCTGAGACAGCTGCAGCCAGAATCTCTCGTGCATCTTCCCCTGATGTTTGTTCTGTGCCGACAGGCTCTGGTGGGTCAGTGTCATCAGCCTCTGGAACATCTGGGTCTATGATGTCGCCGTGAGCAATGCAGAGGTTGTGGAGCACAGCGCAGCATGCCACAACCTCGGGTGCGAAGACAGGGCTCACCTCAAGGGCTTTAAAGAAAATGGATCCCCAGCGGGTCTTCAGCATTCCAAATGTTCTTTCAATTATGTTCCTGGCCCGAGAGAGTCTGCTGTTGAAACGAGCCTGTACAGGGTTCTGCACAGGCTCTCGATAAGGGGTCAGGAGCTGGATTGGTGCGCTGATGCACGGATAACCCCCATCACCAAGGATGCACCTTCCTCTAGGTGGGTATAGGCCCTCTTTGTATATTATAGGGCTGTTCTTCAGCACCCGTGCGTCATGTACAGACCCAGGGTAACCCACAAAAAAGTCAATAAACCTTCCCTGATGGTCACAGATCGCTTGCAGCTGCACAGAATAAAAAAGCTTCCTGTTCAGGTAGCACTGTGCATTGGCAGATGGGGGTTTTATTCTGATGTGGCACCCGTCGATGGCACCAACTGCCACTTTGAAGGACGCCGATCCAGCCAACTGGGCAAATCCTGCTCCTACCACATCCAGTTAATCACCAGCAGGTAACATGATGACCCTCTTCAAAATGCCACTGACTGCCTTGCTCATTCTGTGCACAATGTCACACACAGTAGATCTTGGGATGGCGAACGCTCGGGAGACCACACGATAGGATGCTGCGTGTGCCAGCCAGTAAAGGAACACCAACAGCTCGATGTCCCTGCTCCACCCATGATCAGTCTCCTGCCTCAGTGCATTACTGAGTGAGGTGATGGTCTCACGGGAGAGTCTGAAATCTGCCCTGAGGTCTCCACCACCGAAATACAGCTGCAAGACGGGCACAGCTGTATTGAGGTGACAATACGTCAGGCTCCCATCCTGTAAATCAATGCACATAGTTTAATTAATTATTAATATAATAATACTTTATTTATTTGATCCAATTAGAATTTGGTTTTTTATTTACTGTAAAATAAATTAATTGAATAAATATTTTTGTGAAAGTGGTTTGACTATACATTATTTCATAATCATGAGCACAAAGAATGTTTTTTGCCCCGCGGTATTCAAACCAGATATTTACCACTACGCTCGAAGCTCCACTAACTCTAGCTCCACTACAGGGCTAATCGCGGCGGCGGCGACCGGGGGGGGGGGGGGGGTTTAGGTGGCGAACGTAACACTTGTAACGGAGTGTTTTTTTCAATAGCGCTGAAATAAATGCTCCGGTTTAAAATTAATTCTCCCGTCAAAATTAAAAAATATTTTTAACAATTTATTCTGGGTCCGGATGGGATGGCATTTGGGTCCGTTGGTTGCGGAATTTGCAGAGTTAGGGGGGGCGTAAAATGGACACAGATTAAGTGTTATATCGCCGGTGGATGGCGCCAGAGCTAGCGAACTAGTAACGTATTGAATCATATATGAGAGGTAAATAAACTGGATATTTTTTTCGGCGTGAGATATCGGAAATACGGGACAAATAAAAATACGGGATGATGCCGGGACAGAGCGGTAAAATACGGGACTGTCCCGGCCAAAACGGGACACTTGACAGGTATGATCCGGACCGCGGTCCGCCTGTTAGTGACCTCTGGTCTAGAAATATAACTTGAAGCTGTATTTTTAATCATCTTATTATTAAGATGTCATTGATTTGTGCTGTCCAATCAGTAATATAGCACAAATATGTATGTAGTAAGTGCCGGCTACGATTGCTAAAGACGATAGCGGTACTTACATTTCTCCTGAGGTAAATGATCAAATTCCTGAGGAATCTTCTCCGAGCTACTACTCGACGCCGTCTTGCAGAGAATACCATCGCAAGAACTGTCTTGACGAGGTAAATGTAAAATGAAATGTAAATGAAGTAAATGTAAATGAAGCAAGTGTAAATGTAAATGAAGCAAATCTAATGTAAATCGCGAACAGACCATAAACTACCCAGATAGCAAAATGCATTCGGCCTGGATCTGGGCAGGAACTGTCATAAAATCCGGGCCAGGTCCGTAAAACGCACAACGGTCCAGTCTCAGTATGGATCTGGCGTACGGACTCAGAATGACACCGGACCGGCACCACGCCAGATCTTTGTAGTTTTTGTGTTCCTTCGGCCCAAATGCGGCTCAGATCCACTTACCGCTTACTATCCACTTACTATCCGCCGACCGGCTCCGGATCAGCTGCGCGTTTATAACGGTGTGCTTACAACTATAATGCAGTCCTGGCGACGCCCTGCTCTGCAGTCTATTGAGGTTCCACTGCTTTAATACACGCATGTAAATGGCTGAAACGGCTAATTACTTGAATCAGGTTTGCTGACAGAAGAAACAGCAATACATGAAGGGCAAAAGACAGGAAAAAGCTATCAAGCTATCTTACCTTTCTAGTTCTAGTAAAATATAATATAATGCTTTCCCTACTAGTTTACACTTATTACCCAGCCAACATGTCCACATGGGCCCCACATGGGATTTAACTGGGCAGTATGGGTTTTATCTGGGCATGGGCTTAGAGTGGGCTTTTTTAAGGGTTCTATTCGGGCCCCAGTTGAGTTACATTTGTGGGCCCCATTGGGGTTATAAATCCCGGCCCCAGTTGGGTTATAGTTGGGACCCACGTGGGCCTGATTTTTAAAACAGCCTAATATTTTAAAAACGGACTTTTAAATACCATTTACAAAACAGACATTTTTACATAGTACATGATTTTATACCTCAGCTCAAGCAAATGATGGTAGAACTGGATATTTCTCTGGCACACAAACAAATAAATTGCATGTTGATATAGTTTAATTTGTGAAGCAGTTATAATAACTAAATTCATTCAAAATATTAACAAAGTTAATGAACCTGCTTCAGATGTATGGAATAAACCATTGCCTCGCCTCCTCTCGTGCGCACCCGCCCCCAACGAAAGACTAAACGGTCTCGCCTGGCCTGACTGAAAGTGAATTTTTATATCCGTTGGAGATATCATTCACTGAGGTAAGAAATTAACTTTTTATCCGGTTTCTCTAATTTGGTTATCAATGTGTAAAAGAACAAATATACAATGAAAGAAAGAAAAATATCTGAGGATATAATGCCTGACGTTATATTTAATTCAAACCTAGCTATGTTAATTTGCTAGCTTGATAGCTAAAACAACCGTTAGCGTTGAAAGGTAGAACGCAAGCCGTTCATTTGTTATGGCTAAGAGGAATAATCTGTGGGGGGAAATATAGTGTTTAAATGTCTATGTTTACACATTTTCGACGTAACCCACCTAGATTTAGTTAATTAATTTTCCTAGATCAGCTAAGACATAAGTGCAAATTTCGATGTTGCTAGGCTAGCTAACCTAAGATAGTGAGTTAACCTATCTTAGCAAACACTAGAACTAAGTGGTCACCTTGGTTAACTAGCTAGCTAGTTATGTTTAGAGAATGTTTGCTTAACGTTTTGGTAGAAAAGATAATTGTCCTGTTAGTTATTAATTAAGTGATAAACCTTTACAGTTAATAGTAAGTCGTGTCCTGGCATTAAATATACCAAATACAGTGGTACCTCGAGATACGAGCTGCTCTATATACGAGCGATCCAAGATACGAGCACCGAGACGAGCAAAATTTCTGTTCGACACCCGAGTGCACGTTCGAGATACGAGCATGAACCGGTCATCACAGCCATTCGCACGTGTGCTTTGCAACGAGTAACACTACGTACGGTGTATACAGTACAGTATTTCAATACTACAAACGTTTGTTTTGCATTATGGCTCCAAAAAAGGCTCTAGTAGTGGAAAGTCCAGTGAGAAGAGAATGATAACTATAGAAACTAAGCAGGAGATTATTCACCTGCATGAGAAAGGCACTCGTGTAGCCGAACTCGCTCGTCTGTTCGGCCGGAGTACATGTCTTTTTTTCCACATTTACGCTAGTTTTGTGACTTTTTTAAGGACCGGAACCAATTACAATATTTTACATTGTTAAATTGCTTCCAGAACCGAGCAGTTCGAGATACGAGCACGGGTCTGGAACGGATTAAACTCGTATCTCGAGGTACCACTGTACAAATGACTGCATTTCTAAGGTAGAGCTGTGTAGTATTAATCCCAGTATGAGGGGGAAAAACAAATGATCGTAGTCCTAACCTACCATAGACAATCTTGTGTATAGCAGAAAAGAGTATTGTCTTACGGATAAACAGCTACTAATCATTCTTGTAATGGGTCCAAGTTAGATAGCGGTTTTCTCGTTTTACAAGTAAATGTGGTGGTTGTTTTTGCCTCAGTTTATTCTATCTGAATTTTAAATTTTGTTTTGTAGGTGCCCTAAAACAAAATGCTTATCTTCAGAATTAACTAAAGATGTTGAGAGAGCTGTCTCAAAGTGGTTTACCAATGCTCGTGACCATGATGGAAACCGTGCATTGAGAGCGCAGAGAGACTTTCAAAAAAGGAACGCAGAACAGATGTAAGTAATCAATAGTGAGTTACACGTTTGTGATAATGTGACTATGAAGGCATGTGAAAATCAGTCATTTTTACTTTCCAAAACCCTGACAGCTCCTATATTGGAGTTTTTAAATGTTTTATGTACACCTAACTTGTAAACACATCACTTGGCCTTTGTAAAATCTCCCCCAAGAGGTGATTGAAGTGTTAGACATCAGTGTCTTTGGAAATTTTGAGTAACTGCAGCAGCTCAAATTAGTGAATTGTATAGTATATTTGAAGGAGTACTGGTCAGGATTTTATTATACTGTGCAAACTAGAAGCTGGCAAGAGCCTTCATAGAGTTCTGTACAGTGTATTATGGTCAGGACCCAGGTGGTGCAGAAAATGCATGCCCATTAAACAGGCCTAGTGTGCTAATTCAATTGTACAAACAGGATTTTTATGCTTTACCATGTTTTAGATTCACAGAGAAGGATGTTTATCATTGCTAAAAGTGGTTTAGATAATCTGCAGTGTTACTGTTGTGTGCTTTAATTAATACTGTTGTCTGTCTCTCCCTCCCCTCTTCTCTCTCTCTCTCTACAAGATGTGAAACTACACAACTCAGCAACACACAGTAAAGGATTCTAAAGACTCTTAACATATGTTTTATGGACATTTATGGTTAAAATTGTTAATGAGTTGTCGTTTTCAATAAAACATTTTTATTAGGATTGATCAAGCATTTGTCGTCATTTAAATGTAAGTATTATTATAAACAGCTCATCTCTGATTTAAATTACTTATGATAATACAGTCTTTAGTGCTGTGCTCTTATACAACAGTTTTGCAAAGTAAGAAAAGCAACTGAATATTGCATTAGGTATGTACAGCAGAGACCTCACCTGAAGCCCTCCATGACTCCATAGGGACCCACATTGGATGACACAAGTTAGCATTATAGTAATTGTGCTCCAAATGTGTGATGCAAGCTGACATTCTAGTGAGTGATGGGCTGATATTTGGGCCCCCTTTGCATAACCCATATGGGGCCTATAAAGATTTGCCCATGGGCCCCTAATGGGGCTGAAGCGGGTGTCTGCAGTTAACCATAAGGGCCCTACTTGTTGCCCACACTGGCCCCATCATTATCCCACACAAACAAGGGGCCCATGTAGGGCCAGCGAATCATTGCTCATACGGGGCCCACCTGAGGCCCACATTGACCCCAATATTGGCCCACATGGGCTAACACACATGGGGCCCATGTAGGGCCAGTGAATCAATGCTCATACGGGGCCCACCTGAGGCCCACATTGACCCCAATATTGGCCCACATGGGCTAACACACATGGGGCCCATGTGGAGCCGATGGACAAATCTTTGTGGGCCCCAGCTGGGTTGCCCAAAAAGGGCCCATGTGCCAGCCCATTTCAAACCCATGTGGGGCCCGCATGGACATGTTGACTGGGTAATGCAATACTTTACACAATTACATTTTAAAATATGTAGAAAATAATTTCCATACTAGATTCTAAAATACAAACACAATACTTTAACTAAACTTACTATAGAAAGTAATGTTTATTTTAGTATGTTTTAAAATATGAACTATATCAATGTTAAATATTTTTCAACCAAATTGAAATGCAATGCAATATTTATTTAATTAGTTTTAAAACATTAAAAATTCTGAATAAATGTAATCAGTCAATCATTTTTTATTTGTATTATTCATAGTTCTGTCCTTTCACTTCCACAATTTGAATAAAAACAAATAAACAATAAATAAAACAAATTCTTTTTTTTACCAAATTTATTTTTTGTAAAACTCACATACATATCTGTGTAATATTCTGGTATGACTGTGTATAAACACCACCACAGGACATTCTCACTGCTTGTTGCGTTCTTGCCGTCCACCCCCTCGGTCACAGGACAAGTTGAACCATCTGATGGCATGCCGAGTTATTTCAGTGTCTGTTGCTCCTGCAGAAGTTGGACATTTCCGAACAGAACCTAAACAAAAACACAAATTAATGAGAAAGCAGTGCTGGACAACAGAATATTAACCACAGCTAATACAACAAAAAGAAAAAGGAAGGAGTTAAAAATAAATTGTTGAAAAAAAAGTGAGAGTAGACAGGCCAGCACATATTACTAGAATATTCACGTTTACATGCAATTAATAATTTGGTAACACATTTTAACATTTAACATGTGATTTGGTACATCTGTTTTCAACGTGGAATCCCTACAAAACAACATTTTCTATAGATCAAATGGCAAACCCTGTTAAACGATGCACAGAATAATCTGCAACTTACAGCAGTACACTGAACAAAAACTCATGCTCTAACAAATGGTCTAACTATATACAAATACACTATATAATAACCATAATTATATGCCTAAATTTATCCACACACAAAACAACTAAACTGTTTGCAGTCTTTTAGTACTTATCTTCTGTTGGTCTCAAACAAACTCTTACTCTGTACCCTTGCAACACGTACTGACATATGGGGAATAAAGTACTGAAATAATGACTGAACAGTACATCTTTTGTTTTCTTTTTTCTCAAATCCTAAATTAATAAATACTTGTATTAATACTTACGTATGAGTATCGTTTTGCTCCCCATTTTGTGGAATGCTTTTTTCCCATTGACCCCATTCCAGTTTATTTTCTTTGAAACACTGCAAGAGAAGAGGCGTGCCAGGATATTCCAGGTTACTTTCTTTGTATCTAGTCCCCCAACAGATGACAATGCAGAGACCTGTGTGTGAGAACAAATACATAAATGCAAAATAAATGAACCACCGACAGCTTGCATCTATATATACACTGTCAAGAGTCAATAAAAAGCCAGAACTGGTAGAAAACACCTACTGAGCCACCTACTGTGGCTACTTTAAAGAACCTAGAGTATAAGACATATTTTCAATTGTTTCACACTTTTTTGTTAAGTATATAATTAATTCATAGTTAATTCATAGTTTTGATGCCTTCAGTGTGAATCTACAGTTTTCATAGTCATGAAAATAAAGAAAACTCTTTGAATGAGAAAATGTGTCCAAACTTTTGGTCTGTACTGTACATCAATGGACTGAAAGCTAACATACATACTTACAAGATTGTTTTTTCTTTCTACATTTTCTGGACACTGTATCCACGCTTCAAACTGATCAACCTCATCTATGCTGTCCAACGGAAACTGGAATTCTTCAGGCATTTCACACTGGAGTTGTGGAGTGGAACCTACTCTAGTCATCAGAAATCCAACAGTGGCTGACAGCTGTGACACTTGCTGCTTTATGTTTTCAAGCAGAAGCAGGATGTGTAATTCTGCAGCTGAAAGACAATACAAATCCAGAAAAAAGTCTTCACACTAATTTCCACAATGTTTAAATAAAGTTCATGCCTTTCAGCTTTAGGGCCCAAAACAAGCTAAAGTTGAATATGGCTGCATTTTAGGCTTGGTGAAGCATGACCAGAGAACACGAATAGTTCACCTGAGCAAGAGATTGGGCCACTATGCTGTCCAACTCTGAATTGTGGCCTGAAAACACATTTCTCTTCTGTTCCCATCCCTCTGGGACAAGTAAGCAAGGAGGATGCAGACGCATTTCTGCCATCAAAAAGGTCCTGAGAATTGGCACCTAAACAAAAAATGCATACAGGAAAAATAACACACAGAAGAATCTAGAATCATCTAGAATCACTGTCTGATACCAATCTATACATGTGAAATCTTTATATGTATACTGTGTTTGTGAAAATCGATATAGTAGTAGGTTTCAGAAGTATAATATTCCTGCCACATAAAGTTGTCCTTTGTTATAAGAATTTTGACCAGTGACTATGTAGCAAGCTGAAGAGGGGTTTACTTAAGGTGGTTCATAAGATTTTAGCAAGTAGTTGCTATGGTGCCCAATGTGAAAATTATTAGTTGATTGCTATAATGGTTCAGGTATCTGGTGGGACGTTACAAAGTTGTTGCTATGTGTTTGGTGATTCCTATGCCGAACAGAAAGATCCCAAGAACATTTAGCTGTATACTAGCTGTATACCAGCTCTTACCTGGAATAACTTGTGTTCCTTCATGTTCATTGTTGCAGATCTGTGAATTGTTCCCATCATATGGAGAATGAGGAAAAGAAGTAATGCCTAATATTAGAAAAGAGAGAAGCCCGAGATGAAATACAAAAGAGACAAGTCTCTGAATACAGGTTGCCAAGTTGACATTTTTAGTTGTTAGAAATGCTCTTCCTGGACAGCACATCATCATGTGAGTGATTTTTTACCATGTGCAGTTTTACCTGGCTTATGATTGAGGACAAAAGGATCAAAGGGCCTGGAAGGAACAGACCAGCTAAGATCAGCAAATCTTTTGTCTTGGTTTTGTCCCTGGGGGTTGGCAGCTAAAAGTGGAGACATACATTTAGAGACACTAATATGCACAGATTTGCACCTAAAATTAACATAGAAAACTCATCATGTTTAACTGCCTCAAACAGAAAAGAGGAAAGCTAAAGTGTTTGGGGTATGACCATTAGTACCAGTGTCAGTACAGTCCATATTTTATAAAACGCAATTTTAAATGAGTGTGCATTGCTCATAACCTGGAATACTACAACTACTAAATGAGGCCCCAACCCTTTTGAGTGACACGACACTTACCAGAAAACATTTCTGGGTTTGAGTGTTCAGTATTATAGCCTTGGCTGCAGATCTGTGAACTATTTCCTGAAAACAGAAATAAGGGAAAATGTAGTAAATAAATAATGCCTGACATTAACCAGAAAGACAGAAATCAGAGGAAATACAGTGTGAATCTGTATGATAATAATCCAGATACTCTCCACTCCCCCTTTTGTAAAACTAACAAGCGTTGGCCCTCGCATATCAAACTATGTGCAATTTTACCTGGATCCTGATTCGGGATGCGAGATAGAAAGGGCTTGGAAGCAACAGACCTGCTTACTTCATTGATCGGTCCCTGGGGTTTAGCAGCTAAAACCAAACAGATACAAATGCATGCAATTACACAGCAGTAAACATTTTATATAGGGATGCATTATAAAAAGAATAAAAACAAGTCTTACAAATATCTGTAATAGTTGGTGGGAAAGGTTGAGGTATATGCGGTAGCCTGAAATTAACCTTTCGGACAGATGTCCTTCCTTCATTACCAGACATATCACTGTCACTGTCACTTTCATTTAAGTATCTAAACCAGAAAAAGACGATCAGTGAACAGGAAAAAAACAAAGACCTCTGTTAAACTTGCAGTAAGTTACAGTACATACTTCTTTTTTTTAATTTTCCTCCTTTTCTGTGAGCCCTCATCCTCTGATTGTAAACCAGCAGTGTCAGTGTCAAGATACTGCTTGATTTTTCTTTTTGCATCAGTTAGATCATCTGCTTTAATTAAATAAATGCACAATCAAGCAAACACACACGAACAAACAAACACACAAAAACACTTCAATGACATTACAGTGGAATAAAAAAATATTATGAATTTGATCAGTTGATCAGTGATCCACAAAGTCTGTCCTAAAAGGTGCACATGTGTAACATTGTAATAAAGTTATAATTACACAAAATTCTCCTTTTAATTCAACCTTTATATGTGCTGGCCAGTTATCTTGGGAAGCCCCGCCCTTTCGCTCTGCCTTAAAGTCTCCTCCCCTCACTTTACCTCCTCCATTGTAATTCTGCATTGTATGAGGAGGTAGGTATTGTAAATTACTCCATATCATATCCATTATAATCCTTCAATTTAGTTAACACAGACACATCACTGGGCCCTTGAATAAATTATTGAATTCTTAATTAGCTGTTTTGTTACGTATTATTTTCTCATTGACTAATTTAAGTTTAGTTACAGTTCTATACAGATAGCTAACATTACACAGCGTGTCTGTCCGCTAAAGCAGCGGAGTGAGTTATTACTTTTATCCCTTTTTATATGAGGAGAGAGCAGAGAAGAGGCAGGAGCACCTATCCAGCATTAAAGGTTGGATTGTTCTTTTGCCAGGTATGCATGATTTTGTATGTAGACATGTATAATTCTGTAATGTGTGGGCTATGCTAAGGTAGCAGAGTATAGCGGTCATATTGCTGTTGTATGTGTCTGTACAGTTCGTAATGAAGAGTCAATGTTTTATTGTTATAGTTGCATGTAGTTTAGTCCTGTTTATCCCCTCTGTGGGGCATTGTAATTCTGTATTGTATGAGGAGAGAGCAGAGAAGAGGCAGGAGCACCTATCCAGCATTAAAGGTTGGATTGTTCTTTTGCCAGAATTAAAGAATAACGAAACACAACGCAGACTGATTGGTGATTGTGGTAGCACGACAGACATCCACCGGTTACATGTGGTGCCGTGACCGTCCTGGATTCATCAGATCATCGCTTGTTTGATCGCCGCGGGCTGCTGCTACCACTTGCTTCAAACCACTTGCTATATGCTAGGCTATTCCGTTAGCCTCGCGCTGATCTCGCGCTGACTGTTACCGCGACGAGTCCCCCTCCCCCTCGCGCACAGTGTGTGTGTATGCGCGCGGGCACGTGAGTCTATGCCTGACAGACATTCTCTACCATGTTCGTATATTAATTTAACGGCAGCGATTCCCGGAAATTTTGTACTTATATACGTAATGCTCTGATTCATGTTTATTCTATAACGGTTACAGTGTTTTCTTAAAGTGTTTATTGGTTATTCAATGAATATAGTAGAGTATATTATTGAGTATATTGAGGTGTATAGATTAACTGTCTAAGAAGGCTGCTGACAGTAATAGTCTTTTTATTATTATTATATATATATTTTTTTCTCCTCATTTTTTTCTATTTCTACTGCAAATTCATTGGGTGCGAGTTGAAAATGTCTGATTTTGATGGTGCTGACAATGATGTATTCACTCCTGTCTCGCGTAATGTAGGCGTAAACTTTGGGAGGGGTCAGCCTATTGTGGGATATGGGAGGGGCAGGGCAGTTTCATCTGTTTTCACAGTGAATCGTGATGATACAGTTAATCAATTCTCATTGGATGGTAATAGAGGCCCAACGGCCGTTTCCACCCCTATCCCCCATGAAGTTCCTCAAACCCCTTCTCAAGTAATAAGCACAGATGTCCTGTCTGGTGTCATGGCTGACCTAGCTAAACAGATTTGTGAGAGCATTACTACCAGTATCCACACCATACACCAACAAAACAGTTCTCAAGCCCAGTGTCACAGCCAGCAGTCACAGTCAGCCATTGATGCTTCAAAACTGAATATAACTGTCCAGTCGGACATTAAACCTCCGCCCTTTTTTCGAGGTGATGGTACAGACACTATTACAGTCCATGAATGGGAAGACGCGATGATGGACTACCTTGAACGTGTAAACCATGCGGAGGAAGAGAAGGGTAAATTCATTATCAGCAGACTAACAGGCAAAGCGAGAGATATGGTGAAAGTTTCTCTACGCAGTAACTCACAGTTAAGTTCTAGCACCCCCGTCGCTATATTTGATATCTTGAAGAGGCACTTCAGTGAACTGACATACTCCAATATGCCAATGAGAGATTTCTATAACACTATTCCTATGGCTGGTGAGGGCGTCATGGAATATTGGGTTCGTCTCAATAAAGCCATCGATGTAGCGGATGAGTGTTTGAGGAGACGAGGTAAAAACGTGGAAGACCCGAGTGCTGAAGCTGTTGTGATGTTTGTCTCTCACTGCCCAGATCCTAGTCTCGCTCTGTCTTTTTCTTTCAAGTCGGCTGACAAGTGGACTGCAGCTGAGGTCCAAGAGAAACTGGATGCCCACCAGAGAGATATGAAAAGAAGAGCAGTACATGTTTCTACACGAAGAACGGGCTTTGCAGAAATCGCTCAGACAGTTATTAAACAAGATTGTCCTCAACAACCTGTGCAGACCCGTGGACATTTCCAACCCAGCAACACTCTGCCGATGCAGTTAAACCCACCCTCTAGCCCCACAGCACCTGAGCCCAGCTTGAAAGAGGTGGTCAGTATGCTTGACAAAGTTCTTTCACTGTGCAGTACTTCTCTCCCCCCACGTCAAGACCATCACAAGCAACCCAGCAATCCTCAAGGACTAGCCCGCCAGCCCTGCAGAGTATGTGGGGGTTGTGATCACTCTTCATATGATAACTGTAAACTTCATCGACTGTGTCGTAGCTGCCTGAAACCTGGCCATTTCAAGAAAGATTGCCCTGACACAGCTAAGCCAGAGGTGGGCATGGCACAGTTGCCTGGAAGTCCTTTAAACTAGCTAGCCCATGTAGTGAGAGGGGAAACGTGGGCGGTGTTGCTGATACCCTCACTGGTTCAGACTATGAAAAAATATATGTTAATAGCTGTGCACTGTTACCTGCAGAGAAGAGAGTGATCGTTCTAGGCTCACAGAAGGTTGAAGGAGCCAACGAGCTGTTTTATACCCCAGTAGTAGTTAATGACCAAGTTACATTGAAAGGATTATTGGACTCGGGTTCTATGTCATGCACACTTAGTGAAGAGGGTGAACTGAAGATGAAAGATGCTGGAGTTCTGTCCTGCCCACAACCGGCACCCAGTAACATTGTGCTCATTGGCTGTGGTGGGTTGACTACTCATCCTAAGTGCATACATGAACTAACTATTGAAGTATGTCAGTCCAGGTTCACTGTTCCAGTTCTTGTTGTTCCTGGCCAGCGTGATGAGTTCATCATCGGCACTAATGTAATCAAACCCATTTTACAAATGATGAAAACAGATGAGAAGTACTGGAAACTCGTCTCGTCCAGAACCAATGATCCTGAATGTGAGCAGCTGCTCGAGCTACTGAGTTGTGTCTCAAAAGGAGCAGGCTTGGAGATGGCCAGTAAAGTCGGCACAGTGAAGCTGCAACATGCAGTTACCCTTCTCCCTCAGAAGGAATATCTGATCTGGGGGAAACTTCCAAATGATGCCACTATTTCACCTGGAGCCACTGTCATAGTTGAACCTACTTCTTCTAGGGCAGGCCCTAGGAACATTTTAGTGGGTAGGGTCATAACTCCGATGTGGGGAGATCGCTGGGTCCCACTGAGAGTTATGAATGCCTCCCTGTGCCCTGTCACACTGCGACGCAACACCAAGCTAGCCGATGTGTCTCACTGTCTTGCTGTTGAAGATCTACCAATCACACAAGGTCTGTCTCGAAGTTGTTCTGACTCCCCAGACGTATCCACAAAAGTACTGTCATCATTTGATGCCAAGCAGCTGCTTAAGGCCTGTGGGTTGGGTGATATAGATATAGATGCATGTGAGGTTTCGGAAGAGTGGAAGGCTAGGTTGGCTGAATTGCTTGTGAGATTCCAGGATATCTTCTCTAAAAGCAAATTGGACTGTGGGGAGGCAAAGGATTTTGTGCATCGGATTCACTTGACGGATGATCGCCCTTTCAGGCTCCCATACCGAAGGGTTCCACCTGCTCACTATCACAAGTTGAGGGAGGTATTGAGTGAGATGGAGGAGAAAGACATCATTAGCAAGTCTGTGAGTGAATATGCTTCTCCTCTCGTCATGGTCTGGAAAAAGACTGGGGACCTGAGAATCTGTACAGATTTCCGTTGGCTCAACGCCAAAACCATTAAGGATGCTCACCCCTTGCCACATCAGGGAGACTGTCTCGCTGCGTTGGGAGGAAACGCTTATTTCAGCACCATGGACTTAACATCTGGATTTTATAACATCCCCCTTCATGAGGCTGATAGGAAATACACTGCGTTTACCACACCCTTAGGCTTGTACGAGTACAACCGGCTACCGCAAGGACTCTCCAACAGTCCGGGTTCCTTCATGAGGATGATGCTATCCATATTTGGAGACCTGAATTTTTCTACTCTGTTGTGCTACTTGGATGACTTGCTTTTGATGGCACCATCAGAGGAGGAGGCCCTGAAACGTCTTGAAGTAGTCTTCAGTCGTCTTAGAGCAAACAATCTGAAGCTTTCCCAGAAAAAGTGCTATTTTCTACACCAGTCTGTGCGATTCCTTGGCCATGTCATTGACAGACAAGGGGTATCTGTTGACCCTGAGAAAGTGAGTGTCATCACCGATTTCACAGTTAAAAGCCTCATGATGGACGATGGCTGTACCCCATCCCAGAAACGAATCAGATCTTTTTTGGGAATGGTACTGTATTATCAGAATTTCATTCCTGGCTGTTCTTCAATAGCAAAGCCCTTGTTTGCCCTGACGGCCGGTCAGAAGCGCAAGGGTGTAGGTCACAGGGGAAGTAAGAGGTTGGGCACCTTCCGGGAGCTCAGTCCTGACGACTGGACACCGAACTGTGTCGCTGCATTTGAGACTCTGAAGAGGATGCTCATAGACAGCGTAACACTGGCCCACCCCAATTTTGAAAAGCCTTTTATCCTTTCCACAGATGCATCTCTTGATGGCCTTGGCGCTGTTCTGTCGCAAGTCCCAGATGGAGAAGACAGGGCTAGACCTATAGCGTTTGCCAGCAAATCGCTGAGTCGGAGTCAAGCCAATTATCCAGCACACAGGCTTGAGTTCTTGGCACTTAAGTGGTCTGTGTGTGATAAGTTCAGCCACTGGCTCAAAGGTCACAAATTCACGGTTTGGACAGACAATAATCTCCTCACGTACATTATGACCAAGCCAAAACTAGACGCGTGTGAACAGCGTTGGATTTCGAAACTTGCCCCATACAATTTTGAAATAAGACATGTTCCCGGAACGCAAAACACAGTAGCAGATGCTCTGAGTCGAGACCCATTTGTTAAGCCAGTGAGTGAGCGTCTTTTGGCGGAACCTTACAATAGGCTAGTTGAACAGGCATGCGAGCTGGAGGGTGAATGTGTTCAGGATATCTTCCGTCTGTCGTGTCAGCCGCAACTAGTGGCCAATCTTCTTGCAGGCAATCCAGAGTCAGCATCCATGTCTGAGGACGAGGTCTCGTGCGTCCTCACAGCTCATGAGTCTTGGGATGCTGTGCCTAGCCAGAGGGCTGCTTCCATTGTGGACTACGTGGAGGAATTGATACCTGGTGGCCTGGACCCTTTTCCAGCCTGGTCTTTGGAAGAATTAAAGTCACATCAAAGGCAAGACACATCAATTGCTAGAGCGATGTTTTATGTTGAAAAGAAGCGTAGGCCGAACAGACGTGAACGCTTTGGAGAGCTTCCTGATGCATTGAGACTACTGAGACACTGGGACAAGCTGACATTGTTAAATGGTGTTCTGTACAGAGTTTCTAAGGATCACAGGACCAAACACAAGAGGTTTCAGTTTGTTTTGCCTGAGTCCTTAAAGAAATATGCCATGGAAGGTATCCATGATCTGGCGGGACATCAGGGTCAGCCGCGGACACTTTCCCGTGCCCGTCAGCGCTTTTTCTGGTGTAGCATGGAGAATGATGTGAGAAATTATGTCAAGACCTGTCAGAGATGTGTTGTCAGCAAGACTCCAGAGCCTGCAGCAAGAGCCCCATTGGAGAGCATTAAAACTACTGCCCCACTAGAACTTGTCTGCATAGATTTTTGGTCAGCTGAAGACAACAGTAACAAAACGGTTGATGTGTTGGTGCTTACGGACCACTTCACAAAGCTGGCGCACGCATTCCCCTGTCGAGACCAGAAAGCTAAGACTGTGGCGAAAAAGCTTTGGGACAACTTCTTTTGTATATATGGATTCCCAGTGCGCATCCATTCAGACCAGGGTGCAAATTTTGAAAGCGAACTGATCGCCGAGCTTCTCGAGTTGGCTGGTGTCAAGAAGTCCAGGACCTCACCATACCACCCGATGGGGAATGGAGGCACAGAGAGGTTCAATAGGACACTGGGCAACATGCTGAGATCCTTACCCCTGCAATCAAAGCAGAAGTGGCCACAGATTATTCAGACGCTGACTTTCGTGTACAATTGTACTGTACATGAGACCACAGGCTTTGCGCCTTTTTACCTAATGTTTGGCAGAGTGCCGAGACTCCCAGTTGACCTGATGTTTAAAAATGTGCTCCTGGATGAGAGGGTCTGTGACTACCATGCGTATGTTAAATCACTGGTGAGTGATCTTCAGTCAGCCATGCTGCTAGCACAGAGAAATTCAGTTGTAGAACAGACACATCAGGCTCAGCAATATAACAAAAAAGTCAAAGGTCTTTCTCTCTCAGTCGGTGATCAAGTTCTTGTGGCCAACAGAGGGTGCAAAGGGAAGCGCAAACTCGCTGACAAATGGGAGTCGCGTATCTACACCGTTGTGTCTTCTAAGCCATCACTTCATATCTACAAAGTTCAGGATAGAGACGGGAATGCACGGATGTTGCATAGGAATCTCCTCCTACCGGTCAACTTCCTACCCTTGGACAACCCGCAGTGTGGAGTATCCACTGTTGGTGATGGTGTGGACAGTCTATCCCTGAGTGAAGTTGATTCAGACCACGATTGTGATTCAGTTCTCCCCGCTACAACATCTTCAGTGGCCAGGGTCATGTCTACAGTTGACAGTGAAAATGACGACCGGACGTGCTCATGGGTTGGGGAGCACTTTACAGAGCCAGACAGAGCTGCTGACTTGCCAGGGAATGTGGCTGAACATCAGGACTCAGATGATTCAAGTACAGTCACTGATTCTGAGGAGCTCCCTCATGGCACTCCCCCCTTATCCAGTCAGAGTCCTGGAAATTCCCACGTAATATTGTTCCAGGGGTGGTCAAATTCGTCTAACTTCTAGGGTTGGGAGAGTTTTGAAGCCAGTTCGTAGATTTATAGAATCGATGGTTCAGTTAGAATCTGTTCTTAAGGACGATACACCCGTGTCTGGTTTGTTCAGGTCTAGATTAACTAAGTGAGTGAATGTTTTCCATTTACAGTGTTTGTTTTTCATTCCGAGCCCTGTGTATAGTCATGTGTCATATGGGTGTGAGGTGATGAGCTGTTTTGATTTTGCCTCAGGTATAGTCAAATGTTGAACGGGTGTAAAAGGCACCTTGAATGTCTATGGGATGTTTGGAGACCTGATCACTCTCTGTATGTCCGTAACCTTTGATTAGGTAGCTACTAAGTTGACAAGCATACCAGTTGCCGTGGGTATGATGCTGGCTGGATTTTGTATTTTTATTTTGGGCACTTGACAAGCGGGCTCGTGTTGGGTTAGAATGTTTGTGTAATTCTTGGGGGGTGAATGTAACATTGTAATAAAGTTATAATTACACAAAATTCTCCTTTTAATTCAACCTTTATATGTGCTGGCCAGTTATCTTGGGAAGCCCCGCCCTTTCGCTCTGCCTTAAAGTCTCCTCCCCTCACTTTACCTCCTCCATTGTAATTCTGCATTGTATGAGGAGGTAGGTATTGTAAATTACTCCATATCATATCCATTATAATCCTTCAATTTAGTTAACACAGACACATCACTGGGCCCTTGAATAAATTATTGAATTCTTAATTAGCTGTTTTGTTACGTATTATTTTCTCATTGACTAATTTAAGTTTAGTTACAGTTCTATACAGATAGCTAACATTACACAGCGTGTCTGTCCGCTAAAGCAGCGGAGTGAGTTATTACTTTTATCCCTTTTTATATGAGGAGAGAGCAGAGAAGAGGCAGGAGCACCTATCCAGCATTAAAGGTTGGATTGTTCTTTTGCCAGGTATGCATGATTTTGTATGTAGACATGTATAATTCTGTAATGTGTGGGCTATGCTAAGGTAGCAGAGTATAGCGGTCATATTGCTGTTGTATGTGTCTGTACAGTTCGTAATGAAGAGTCAATGTTTTATTGTTATAGTTGCATGTAGTTTAGTCCTGTTTATCCCCTCTGTGGGGCATTGTAATTCTGCATTGTATGAGGAGAGAGCAGAGAAGAGGCAGGAGCACCTATCCAGCATTAAAGGTTGGATTGTTCTTTTGCCAGAATTAAAGAATAACGAAACACAACGCAGACTGATTGGTGATTGTGGTAGCACGACAGACATCCACCGGTTACACATGGACCACAAAGAGAGAACTAACTTGCCTTTCTCACATATGATGCGGGCACTGAACTTTTTCCATCCAGGACCAGGCTCTTCACAGTTTTTGATGGCCTTGTTAATTCTCTGGTCTGTTGGATAATTTGGCCACCAGGACTCTCCATCTTGAAACCATTTGCTTGGAATCACATTTACAGTATTCTCCTCGATGAACAACACACCACAGTACTTCTAAAATAAATAAATTTAAATTAAAAATAGAAAAAGACAAAAAAAAAAAAAAGATGATTAAAGTGGCCTGCCCCTAATCCTTTGTGTGAAACAGTGGGATGATGACAAATCTGTCCTTGTGGGGTACAGCTACAAACTTCTGAGAGATCTCCGACACTTGAGAAAATTCAACATCAGGCTGTAACTGAGATACACAGACAACATTTAAAAAGCCTGAATCAAAAGGGTAACTGAAAAATGAAGACGAGTCAGTATATTTTCTGTAGGCCACATAAATATCATCTCTACACTCAATGATGTTGGAAATGCTGCACACATTACCTGCTACCACAAACGTATTGTTGTTTGCCTTTGTCTTAATTGTGAATTTTTCTGATTTAAATTCATCATACTGTGCAACGACGACAGGGCCGACAGGTACGGGTCCTCGATAATGTTCCTTTCGAAACTGTGGCACATTCACAACACTGTCATCACACTGGTCTTCTTCAGAAAGTCTTCGAATAATTTGAGCAAGGGGACATGAGGGTTTACGGACAAAGCTTTTGATCTTGCGCAAATGATTCTCAAATGGAAAGGAGGAGATTTAGTTAAGATTACCAAACTTTTTGGCATCCTGTGCTAGATGAACTAAACCGTGTACATTGTAAACAATTTGATCCTTCCCATACAGAGCACCAAAATGAGTAACGAATGCATTTAGAAGGCTGCTTGCATAATTGTTGTGACTCTCCGACAGTTTAGGACTGACTAGTATGGCAATGGCAGTGGATAACAACAAAAAATTTGAATAAACTTCCGGGTCCAAAGTGTCCCTTAATACTACAGGTCCAGTATAGAGCAAAAACTGCCTAAATTCTGTAGCTTTCCACCTATCAACCTCCTTCAGTGACCGTGGTTTGCGAGCAAATTCATCAGGAATGTGTGCACGAAAGCTTAGAAGACTGTCAGAGATCCTGTCCACAAGTCTGGATGGTAGACGCACACAAAGTGGTCCCTTGAGCCAGAGATTTATCAATCGTCTCACCACACCCAAGCACACAAGGTGCATATAATCTAGTGGGAACTGAGAGACCATGCCAATATTTACACCAGTAAAGGGATGTGGACCCTGATGGTGCTCTTCATCAGCTCTGATTGAAAATGACTCGTCTGTTCTGTTTACACAATTCACAAGTGGGTACGTCATGCGATTATTTATGTACACACCATTCTGTGTGCACTTGTCACAGCCGTGATACCCATTAAAGGACTTTGTGCTTTTTACGAATGAACGTGCAGGTGTATCACATATGACTGAATCAAGAGTTAGTGTGAACCTTTTTTCCTCAAAGTCAAATCCTTTCTCTAGGTCAGCAAGTTCAGTGACAAAATCCTCCAAAAATGTAACGCTATTGGGTTTCTTAATGCCCGAAAAAAGCCCAATCACAGCTGGCTCTTTCATAGGTACAGTGACCAACAGACCCAAAATTGGCCATAGTTGCATTTTTGAGCTCTTAAACAGGGGTAACCCATCAATGTTCACCTGAAGTCTCAAGCAAGTACCATTGGCCAATGTGCTCTTCCACTTAGACAATGTCTTTTGTAAAGCTGCCACAATGCCAAAGTAATGATAAAGACCACTACACATCTCCTTTACAGAGTAATTTGTCTTGGTGCGTAGAATGGTTCTAGCATCTTTAGGCAGCTCAGGATGGTAGAAACACAATATGGCCAGAAGGGCAGTAAGCGCAATATGAGACACACCATAGGTTAAGGCCCAATTTGATAGGCGATGTCTTAGACTTTCAGTCTCCTCAGTCTCTGACATTTCTTTCTGGCTGTCATCAGACTCAGTCATATCATAGTAATTACAACACGTACTACCTACTGAGACGCTGTGTACATCACCTTTGACTGCAGAATCTCTAATGCTGTCAGATGAATATTCACCTGTGCTGTGTGAACATGCATGCACATGGATTTCCTCAGCCATACCCTGAAGTCTGAACTCTTCCCTACTGGTCCTATCCCTTTCACCAGTGGCTTCAGGTGTCTGTCTATTTACACACATCCCTTCTTCAAGATTTTGAACTGTCATTTGGTAATCTACTCTAGCTCTCCTCCTTAGAGCAGAATCAGACACGGGTAATTTGGATCTCTTCATTTAAAATGTTCTTAACCAAATTTAGGAAAAAGTTTTATTACCTTAACCGGAAAATACGTCATCATATGTACAGCACCTGAAAAACAAATGAAGCAATGTTTAACCTGTTGGCTTGATAAAATGGAGTTACAAACTAAGAAAAACAAAAAACATAACTACCACAATTTGAAGGGCCCTTCTTTTGACATAATATTTAAGCAGTGATGCTACCTCATAATATTTAAGCAGTGGTGCTACCTCACGGCAAACAACATCCCATACGAAAAAAGTATATAGGAGACATAAATATAAGGGTATTGCAGATTACATAATTAGTGAAAAGCAGCACAGATAACAGTAATATTAGCCACGTTAGCTAGCTAGCTAGGTTAGTTAGCTACGTTAGCTATAGCTACATAGTCACTTCTCAACACCAAGATTCAGAGAGATAGTCTGAAAAGAATGAGCGGGAAAAGAGTCATAAGTTATGCAGAACCAACGAAAACATCCTGTACTGTGAAAGAAACTAATACAAAGTCAACAAAGTCAATACACATCCGTGTACTAATATTTATTTATGTATATTGTAATGATCCTTAAGGGATTATTGGGTTACTGATTCTTTAAGTTAAGTTGTGTGAGTGGGGAGCGGGGGAGGAGTGAGAGAGAGAGGATTCAGCTATTCTTTGAGTGAGTACACTTGTATTAACGTTAAAATAAAAGAGAAGAGTTGTCAACAGCAAACTGTCCTGAAGTAGTATTTATCAAACGTTATAATATTATACATTTGTACACGAAGTCCCACCACCTTTTCTGTCCGATATAAGCTAGTTTACGCTAGCTAGCGGGATAAGCTAGCCTAGGTCTAGCTAACTTATAGGTTACAATTTTAACCTGTGCTAGCTAAGGCTAGCTAGCGGCTAGTTAGCTTATCGTTACGTTTTTCCAAGAGTTATCTTTATCACAGAACAGCTACCAAACCAGTACATATCTATTTAGTTATTATGTTTGGTTCTGTTTTGGTCCATCTATTGAGTGTGTGCTACAACCTGAGTAAAATGCTTTTTATACGGAAAGTCCATAAATCTAGCAGTGTACTCACCAGGCTAATGTCGGTTGGTGAATGTCGGTTGGTCAGTCCTCCGTTTGAATTTGAACTCCTGCTGGTCCTGTGCTGCTCCGCAGCTCCGTGCCAGACCCGTCTAACAGCACTAACCCACATGCGGTATCTGACTCTGTCCCGGAGCCGTATAGAGGATCAGCAGCAGAAATGTTAGTCAGAACCATAACCAAAATCCGGTGTGGAGCTGGGCCAAATCTGCTAAACAGATGTGACTTTTGCCCAGATTTGGCAGCGAAAACCCGGATCCGGCCCAGACTATTCTGCTATCTGGGTAGAAAACTGTCAAATGGGGCTTTTAATTTAGTAGCGTAACGTCATAGGTCATGTGACAGGTAAGATGGAGGACGTAGTATGTCCGAAGTTGGATGCATACTGACCAATCGCGTACTTAAATAACGTACTGCTTTGACGGTTGGGAAGAACGTACAGTTCCACACTGAAAAAGGGAAAAGAAAACTAAAACGACAAAATAATCAGCAGCCTACCCTACCAGGTGCTAACCAACTTAATAAAATTATAACTTTAACAACAAATCCATGATAATCAAAATACTAATGAACCAACATATAACCAAGCAAAAATAAACAATCACCACACCCGGGAGCAAGAGCAGTTTAACCATGCGTTCTAATGGATTGCTGATACACAATGAAATCACCCAAATGGAAGAACAAACAAGGAGAGCCTGCCACTCTCTCCTCCCGTTCACACTTTCAGGTAGCCTTTTGTAGCCGTGAACTTCAGTCCGACACCACCCAGGACACATGACGCCATAATCACCCACAGGTGCTCCTGTAAGAGATCGTTACAACACTCAACACAATTCATGACTTAACACTCCTTAAATATCCAGTGCTTGAAGGCATCTGTCATTATTGTTGCTTGAGCTGAAACTGAACTGTGCACTTGTTGCTCCAGCACAGAAACAATTGGGAAACAGCGATATAGGGCACAAAGCATAAAAAAATATCATTAAATATTTTGCAAAGGTTTTTGTTTATATTTTTTGAATGTAAGTAAAATTGTAATTCTTAATATTTCCAGAAGTAACTGTAACTGTGACGCTGGAGGCGGCTGACGGAAGAGACACGAGTCCGCTGGTTACTCACAATCACTTTTATTTACGTAACAAAAATGCGCAGCATGCCCACGGACAAACACTGACACTTGTACACAAAACGTGCAGACTCAAACAACGATGAGTACAGGACACTGCGCGAACGCACATTAAATAGACAAACCACATAATCCCCACGTGATGACAAGACGAGCCACAGGTGAGACGGATTATCACAAGACGTAACCGCACCCACGGAGATACACAGATGCAGACGAGTAGACGCAGACAACGTTAACACACGCCCAAAAGGGAGGGGCCGGGGACCTCACCGTGACAGTAACTCAATTACATATTTTCTCATTGTAACTGTAACGTATTACAGTTACACTTAATTAAATTACGTAACGTCGTTACATGTAATTCATTACACTGGAAACAACGATGTGAAATATTCTGATTGGTTGATTTTTTATTTCAGCACTAAGTTTTTTTTTTCAGCACAAGCACGAAAAGTGGATTTGAAAGCCCATTTATAAGCCGATTTATAAGCCGACATTGTCACGTTGAGGACCCTGGCCCCTCCCTTTTTGGCGTGTGTTTACGTTGTCCACGTGCATCGTTTGCGTCTGTGGAACTACGTGGTTGTGGTTATGTCTTGTGATAATTCGTCTCAACTGTGACTCGTCTCGTAATCACGTGGGGCTAATGTGGTTTGTCTATTTAATGTGCGCTCGCGCAGTGTCCTGTGCTCGTCGTTGTCTAATGTTTACATGTTCCGTGTGCAGTATATGTTGCTCGTGCGCTATTGCGCAATCTTTGTAAAATAAAAGTGACGTGGAAAAGGAGGATTCTGTGTCTCATCCTTCGCCGACCCACGAGCCTCACAGACATATATTACATATAATAGATAAAGAGAGGCCTTGAGAAGGAGAAGGCCTTGAAGGCCCTGACGGTTTGCCACTGGTATAGTGTTAATTCACCACATATTACCATTATATTACCTCTGTTTTTTTCCGCATTTCTTCCTCCACTTTTCTCATTTGTCTTATCCCATTCCACCCTTGGCACCAGAAGACTTCTGTCTTTTTAACATCTTTACGAGGAGATGTCACTCACTCTGTGGCATTATCTTTTTGCCCCACAGAGAAACAGTAACGAGGTGCGCAGAGCACGCGGGGGCGGGGGGGGAGCACATGGGTGATAGGTGTCGTGTGTTGTTATTATAATAATTATTAATTTGACTAATATTATTAAACAATGAAATTATGATAACATGGACATTGCTTGTTTTCACATTTATTTAATTGTTCATTTGTGGGGAAAAAAAAAAGCATGCACGCAAGCGCCCCCCTGGACAGACGGTGCCCCTAGCATTTGTCTATATTGCCTAATGGAAGGGCCAGTCCTGTGTACGACCACCTGAAGCAGGTTTTTATTTTTAGTTAGCATATAGCTGAAATCTAATGATGGTTATATAATAGCAGCGGCATTCTAGTGCGATAAGCTGTGTTTTATATTCAATTAACACATGATCTGATTAGTCGACTAATGGTCAAATTAATCGGTGATTAGACGACTACAAAAATAGTTGTGGCAGCTCTAAAACCAGAGCAAAGAAAAGAGAGAAGCGCAAAAAAAATTATGAACGTAAAATGCAAGACGCAAAGAAAAGAAGTGTGACGTGCAAACAAAAGAGGAAAAGTATTGCAAAAACAAAATAGGATGATGTCACATTGATACCGGTCAAGTCACACTGCCACCTGTGATGTCCTCTGCCATTTGTACCACCCCCTCTAGTGATTTCCGGCTCTGAGTGGTGCAGTTGCTATACCACACTGTGAATCATCCCATCGTAGGTGGTATTCATATAGGTTCAAATAGGGCGTAGAAGGTGTTCAGCTCTTTCGGAAATAATATGCTGGACAGTTCCACAGACTCCTTCAATTGTAGTCTACAGTGCAGTTCGTGCAACATGCATGTTAGGTCATGACTTTGTTACGCAGATCTACGCTCTTCCTGTATTTCCTGTGGGAAATCCTGAGGTTGTACTTAGCTAACTTTTAGACACTGCACCTGATGCAATGTGTTGTACAGTGTGCTAGATTGTTGCAGTAGTGTAGGTTAGTGACGGGGAATAGCAAGAGAAGGTGAAATTTTATTTGTGTTTAAAATTAAGTTGGACTTGTGTTAACAAAATGAAAACACCAATTCTGCAAATGAACAATTCAGGTTTATTCATGATCTGTTTACACAAAGGTTTTCATAGCTTGTAATTACTGAATTTGTCATTTCTGTATGAACTCAAAACACACTACTATACCACAACACAGTAGATTTCTGATTCAGCAAAGTGTAACTGCAGAAATGCTGTATGAAGTTTATTACTTTTCTGTAAATGTGTTCCAGAGAATTCACAAGTGCTGACTTAGATCTGCATAATCCAGAGGGATCCTGTATAGATCCCTTATTCTTAAGAAGAGTTACAGGAGAAAACTCAGTGCTGTTACCGTGCACAGACAGCAATAAATGATACATAGACAGTATAACAGTATCTGTCATGCTGTCAAACAACATGGACTCCTAAACACACTCTATAACCATATATACGCTATAATCCATTTAAAAAAATTAAAACAAAACCATTGATCTGTAGGTCTATAAAATCCTTTCCCACTTATTTTTTTTATATTTTTTATATATGATTCATTGTAACATTAGGTTTAAAAGTTCATGTTGGAAATATGAATAATTGGACATTATAAAATTAGTCCAGTTGTAATGGAGGAAAAGACTGGAAGTTGGAGGCTGAAGGATCTGGGAGGAGGGACCAGGGTAATGTCATAGTAGTTTCTTTTTCATAGTAGGTTTTATGAACCTATTGATTTTATAATTCTGTTTCATTGGAGTTTTGATATAAATCAACAATGCCTGCCATAGTGGTTACATCTTCTTGACAGTTTTCGTCAGTACGCTCTCAGTGTAAGACGTGCTCTCCTTCTGCTATTTTATCCAGGTTTTCAAAGTCTTCTTTCATTTGTTTCAGTTTAACAATGCGTTCCTCAAAGCCAGGCTTCTTCTCATCCTCCTCTGTCATAATCAGTAGCTCAAAGTACTCTTTTGCAGACAGGGACCTGGGTTTCAGGGCAATCTCATCCAGCCTCTTAAGACACCCAAAATACAATTTAACCAAGTCCTTCAACTTGGAATAAATATTTTTGTAATCTTCCTCTAGTTTATCCAACATGTCATGGGTGGACATAAATTCGCTTTGTGCCTTCTTGAAGTTATCCATTAACTCCTTGATGATTCTTTTTTTTTTCTGTTTCATATGTCCAAATAGCTTTCTCCTGCAAATGGTTGGAATAATGGCAGTTTCCAGGGCAATTTAAACATTTGCCCCCATCATCAAACACAGCACAAGTGCTGATGGCATCTTCAGGAACTAAGCAGGGGATGAGGCAAGTGAAAAAACATGTGTTGCAGTTCACGACACAGCACTTAACTGCTGTTCTAATTAGGATGACATCTTCAAACTCTTGTTCAAAGTTCTCATTTTCCTTCATCTTCTCATGCTCATTTTTCAACAAGCATTTTTTGCTTTCAATCTCTGCACACTTTGAGAGAACAGGCTTGACCTGAGGTGCCAGGGCCTCCATGACTTTTGCAAGTCGTTCACGCTCTTCCAAGACTTGTATAGTCATTTTGAGATCTCTGCTTTCTATGTCCTCAAGTGCTCTAAAAAATGCCCACATTTTTCTAAAGTTAGAGCCCCAGGTCATCTCATTCTGTTTGGTAGTATCACTGTAGTTATCTTCATCATCAGAATCATCTTCTGCCACATTCTGAGCATACAAAGCCGAGTTGTTGAAACTGAAGTAAGTGGGGAGACCATTTTTATTTGTTTGACAGGGAACCTCAGCTGCTCTGATGGCCTCTAGAGCTGGGATGTCTGCGCCATGTGCAAATGTCACCATAATCATTATATTCTCCGCTATATCTTTTCCAAAGATTGAAAGGCTTGAGTCAAATATGTATTTCTGAGTGGGACTGAGGCGGGCAAGAGAAGCTTGAATAACAAAGCAGACAGCATCAATATGCTCAATCCCCAAAGGATTACAAAGGAAGTTCTTAATCTGCTCTGTGATCTGTTTGTCATGTTCAATCCCACGGGTATCTCCAAACCCTGGAGTGTCCACAATGGTCAGTGAGTAGGGGACCTGAAAACCTGGTTGATTATACAGCTCATAAGATGTGACTTCACTTGTTTGACTTTCTGCCTGTGATCGATGGGCTACTTCATTGATCAGTCTGAAACGATAATTTTCTCCCCACTTCACACCTAGAATGTAATTGACCATTGCATTGATGAGGGTTGTTTTTCCTGAACCAGTAGCACCAAGTAAAAGAACCACTTTGTTTTTTGCTGTTTCCACCTTTTGTCCAAAGACACAGTAGTTGACACCTTCATTCTGACTATACCTGCTTTGGAGGTGTAGAGCACGAACAGTTGGATTGCCTTCTTCAATAACAGAAGATTGCTCCAAGAATGATGTCTTAGGCATTTCAGAAGGAATTAAAGTAGTCTCCACACCAGGGAGACTCATTCCTGCATTACCACAGTTAGGTGAAACTCTTATTATATAAAGAGTGTCATTTTTTAGGCTCTTCACTGTGCATTCTCTCTTTGGGGAGTTCACAGATACCCATGGTTTACCTTTCTTATCCTGTGTGTACTCTATGAGATAATCAATTACTTCAGTTTGCTCCCCGATGGATGTGGGAATGTCCCAAATTATTGTTTCTGCACCTGAATCTGCACATTTCATTTTGGGAGGTCCAGGAGGGCTACATGGGCGGGTCTTGAAAAATGTTGTTGCTTCACTAGTGAGACTGACCCCTGGGCAGCACACAGCCTGGCAACTAAAGCGATATTCTTTATTTGGTTCTAAGTTCTTGATAGTGACCTGAGTGGAATTACTCTCAGTGTTCACTTTAACCCATTCTGAACTTTGGACTGTTTGATACAAGATTATGTAGGACTCCACATTATTGATACCATGTGCTGGTTTGTTGATTTCCAGATGAATACGGTCATATTCTGCATTCATGATGGTTGGCACAGGTGGCTTTGAAGGAAGTTCATACTGCGAACTCAGCAGTGCACCCTTCTCATAAACATGGATTGACGAGGCTACGCTGTCTTTGTTTGGGATTGATGCAATTCCGAATGCAACATTTTCTCTTCCACGGTTGGCCTCCCTGAACTCTACGAACAGTCGTACACTCTGCAAGGTTTTTGTAGTCATATCACTACAGAACCACTGCTGTGCCTTTGGAGAACTGGGCTCATATGAGATTATTCTGTCACGGTTTTCTGATGTTTCTTTAAGATATTTCTCCATGTCAGAAATATTTGACTCTTGCTCTTTTAGAGATGTAAACACAAAAACTACCAAATACTCATTAGCTGAGTTAAGAACCTCTTTGATCAAGTCATTACTGGAGGAAAACACAGGGACGTCTTTCATTCTGTTCAGGTATGACCTGAGGACATTCATCTCATTTTCTCTGTCCTTCAAATAGGCAGATATGAGAGCCCCCTGAAAAGGAGACCTTTCCACACTGGTCAGTAGAGTCACAAGTTCTTGTTCTTCTGTTCCTCCTCCTCTTATAGACGGAAGAAGCTTACAGAGCTGTTTTTGGAACACCAGTTTATACTCTGAACACATGTCTTTGAATTTTCTGAGCTTGGCTTTGATTTCAGTGAACTCATCAGCCATACCATCTTTCATCAGTTCCTGGCACTGCATGTCAGTATCATCCAGAGAATCAATGACATGGCGGGCACGTTGCACCAGATTGACACTAATTTCCCTAACCAGTGTAGCAGCTGCTGAGTCCAGCTTTTTCAGGGGATAGAGCCACACACTCATAGGTATAGCCCGTTCTCCATTTACCCCAAGAAGCTTTGGAAGTTCTGAGTAAACCTTCATGGCTTCAAGGAAGGACACCGGGTTGTTGTCCAGAGCAAAGTCTCCATGGAAGGTACAGTTGAATTTGTTGCTCTCTTGCTTTTCAGCCTCAGTCATTTTCAAAGATGCATCTCCTTCAATTGATATTTGAGGAATATTTTTGATGCATGCATGTAGATTTCCTTGTATATCCTGTTTTCATTTGAGGAAACCTCCTTCTCAAAAACAAAAAATGCCTGAGCACCATACAGAATTGAAAGTAACCACATGAGTGGCAGAGCCCTCCTCAAACACATTACAGTGTTTAATGTTCCCAGTTCCGAGATGGTCCATCGTTAGCTGCTCGAAACGTGTGATGGTTTTGTACTGCAAGGTGACTTGAAAATGGTGCGTAGATTTTTTCTTGTTATTTAAGAACTCTGCTGACCCTTTCATACTGACTAAGCAACTTGAATTTATATGCAGCTCATTGTCACAGGTGTTATTACCAATTACCTATCTACATATGTTTACTGACATCATGTATGTGATGAATGAGATATAATATAAATTAATATAACTATAAAACATAAAAACATTTTATTATTAATAAAATCGCAATATATCTACGCTCATCCTGGCCATGGGCGTGGAAGTGGGGGGAAAAGTGGACCTGACTCCCCAGGGCCCGAGTAGGGAATAGATACATTTTGCTCATGTATCTCGTTTACTGGCATTTATAGGGGCCCACTGACATTGAAAGTGTACAGGGCCCAGAATTTGCTGCTACGTCCCTGATCCTATATATTATAGTCTATTAAGCATTTGAAATTGATAAAATAACCATGACAATCCCAATCAATGTATTTAATTTGTGGTACTAATACATTTCTATGAAATTCATGATATTAATTATGTTAATATAATTTTAATGATTATTGTAATGTATGGCATACAGTAGACTGGAATACTGTTACTTTAAGAGATGGGAGCGCTGCAAGGGGTTCTGGGGAAAACGCTGTACTGTAAGGGAGTCTGTAGTAATAAAGCGCGCGGTGTAAAAGCCAATACGGAGTCGTCGTCTTCTTATGTCTCGTAAGACAAGTACGGACATTACATGGTGTCAGAAGTTAAAGTTGTTCGAGTATAAAGGAAAGTTACGTCATGGCGAAGTTTAATCCACCGAGCGAATTCAAGTTTGATCGGCCTGCGGATTGGCCGGAGTGGAAACAGAGATTTTCGCGCTATCGGTTAGCAACTAAGCTAAATAAGGACAATGGAGAAATACAAGTAAGTTCTCTCATTTACTCCATGGGGAGCGAAGCCGAAAAGATATTCAGCTCGTTCGATTTTGCTAGTGAAGAGGAAGAGAAGAACTTTAACTCAAAAAAGTAAGTTCTCAAAAAGTTTGACGATTACTTTATTCCCCGCCGTAATGTTATACACGATTGAGCATGTTTTTACCAACGCGGCCAACTGCTCGGGGAGACCGCGGAGCAGTATATACGCGCGCTGTACGAGCTGGCTGAACACTGCGAGTTTGGGGACAAGCGCGACGAGCATATCAGAGACCGCCTGGTCGTGGGCATCCTGGATAAAGACCTGTCTCGTAAGTTTCAACTCAAAGCAGACTTGACATTGGCCGAAGTTATCGATCAAGTGCGACAGGTGGAGGAGATTACTAATCAGGTTAGTCTTCAGTCTAACCCGCCAGAGCCTCAACATGCGTCATCGCAGAAGCCCGCCATCAGACAGAAGAGAGAGGCAAGGGCAGCGGCAGGTTGGTAGCAGCCGCCAGGGGAGCTATAAAGCTGAAGCCTGTGGGAGATGTGGTAAGCCTGGACACACGGATATGAAAAGATGTCCTGCACTCAAGAGCAAGTGTAATAAGTGTCACAAGCAAGGACATTGGGAGCGTGCATGTCGCTCAAAACAAGTGAGAGAAGTCACGGAGGAGGTGGAACAGCCATACTTCCTAGGGGAAATAAGTAGAAAGACCTGCAGTCGGGAGGACTGGACAGTTAACCTAGTGGTGAACAAGGTTCCAATCACCTTTAAAATAGACACAGGGGCAGATGCCACAGTCATCAACCTTAACACTTTTAAAAGGCTGACGCCTAAAATAAATCTTAGCCCGCCCGACACCAGCTTTATTAGCCCAGGAGGTCATCTCAGCTGTATGGGGCTGTTCCGAGCTTTTACTAAGTACAAAGAGAAGCAATACTCCTTCAAAGCTTATGTCATGAGAGGAAGAGTCAGCTGTCTCCTAGGCCTTCCCGAAGCCGTAGACATGGGCCTCGTGAAAAGGGTAAATGAGGTCAGTGCCGTTTTCAAGTCAGGCGGACTGCTGAATACAGAGCCAGTGGAAATTGTCCTACGGGAAGACGCCAAGCCATATTCTGTACATACAGCGAGGAGAATACCTCTGCCACTGGTCCCACTCGTAAAGAAAGAGCTACACCGAATGGAAAGCGAAGGCATCATCGAAAAGGTGACTGCGGAATGGTGCGCAGCCATGGTGCCGGTGCTGAAACCCAACAGACAGGAGGTTCGCTGCTGTGCAGATCTCCGAAGGCTTAATCGAGCAGTGAAACGTGAAAAGTATGTGCTGCCTACTGTTGAGGAAATACTGCCTAGACTCACAGGGTCAACTGTATTCACTACACTGGATGCAGCTAGTGGTTTTTACCAGATACCCTTACATGAGGACAGTAAAAAGCTCACCACCTTTATCACCCCGTTTGGAAGGTACGCCTTCCATTCGGGATCACAAGTGCGCCTGAGATTTTCCAAAGAAAAATGGTTGAGACTCTAGCGGGATTGGAAGGGGTAGAGCTGTTCATGGATGAAACGAGGGAATTCACGACGAGCGCCTAACAAAGGCCCTGAAAGTCATCGAGGCAGCAGGGCTCAAGTTGAACGAAAACAAGTGCAAATTTAGGCAGAACCAGGTCCGGTTCCTGGGCCACATCATCGACAAGGAAGGCGTCCGGCCTGACCCAGACAAGGTAGCAGGGATAGAGAACTTTCCGCAGCCACAAAACGTCACTGAACTGAAAAGGTTCTTGGGGATGGTGAACTATCTGGCTAAGTATGTCCCTGAGCTGTCCACGGTGGGTGAGCCACTCTATGCACTTCTAAAAGGCAGGGTGGAGTGGCTGTGGGAACCCGCACAACAGATGGCTTTTCAACAGCTCAAAACCCTGATGGCCACAGCCCCGATTCTGGCGTTCTACGACGTGGAAAAACCCACTGCCGTGTCAGCCGATGCCAGCAGCTACGGGTTGGGAGCTGTCCTTCTCCAGCAGCACGGGGAACCGTGGAAACCTGTAGGCTACGCGTCGAGGCGACTGAACGACGCAGAAACCAGGTATGCTCAAATCGAAAAAGAGTGCCTGGCCAGCGTCTGGGCGTGCGAAAGATTTGAAAAATACCTGTTTGGACTTGACAACTTCAGACTGATAACCGACCACAAGCCCCTAGTTCCTCTTATTAACAGTAAAGACTTGGACGACGTTCCTGTTAGGTGTCAGAGACTGTTAATGAGGCTCATGCGGTTTAGTGGAGTAGCTGAGTTTGCACCAGGCAAAACCCTAGCAGTGGCAGATGCTCTGTCCAGAGGCCCAGAACAGGCTTATGACGACAGAACTTTTCAAGATGAGGTAGCTGCACACATAGATACTGTTCTAAGTCAGGTGCCGGCCACACCACAGAGGATCAGAGAGATAAAGCTCAGCACAGCTACTGATCCACAGCTCCAGATCGTTTGCAGCTTTATTAGGTCAGGGTGGCCTGAGTACATAGACAAAGTCCCAGAGTCGGCAAGGGATTTTTACCAGGTCAGAGGAGAACTATGGCTTAGTGGTAAGAGGGTGCCGTATAGTTATTCCTGAAGGAATGAGAAAAGAGATACTGGAGAGAATCCATGATGGGCACCAAGGTCTAACCAAATGTAGAGAGAGAGCACTACAGTCAGTTTGGTGGCCAAACATGAGACAGGACATCATTAACAAAGTGCAGCAGTCCTCGTTTTGTGTAGAAAATAGGAACATGCACAAGAAGGAGCCTTTACTTCCAACTGAGCTACCATCGAGGCCATGGCAAAAAGTAGCAGTAGACCTATGTGAGTTTAAGAAGCAGAATTACCTGGTTATTTCTGATTACTTTTCTAGATTCTTAGAGGTCTGACATTTACCCACTGTTACTAGCAGCCAGGTTGTCTCCAGGTTAAAGACAACCTTCGCACGCTATGGAATTCCAGAGGTGTTAGTGAGTGATAATGGTCCACAGCTGGTCTCTGCTGAGATGAGGAAGTTTTGTAAGGACTATGACTTTGCTCACATCACTTCAAGTCCCTATTTCCCTCAAAGCAATGGCCATGCAGAGAGAGCTGTTCAGATCGCAAAGCCCATCCTACGTCAGGACGATCCCCTCCTTGCTCTGATGACATACAGGGCCACACCCAACTCTTCTACGGGAGTTAGTCCAGCCGAACTGTTAATGGGCAGGAAGATCAGGACGACTTTGCCCACCCTGCAGGATAATCTGAAACCGGACTGGCCCAACATGGACAAAATCCAACAAGCCGATGACTCGGCCAAACAAAGGCAAGCATACTACTACAACCGGCGCAATGGAGTAAGAAGCTTGCCATTACTGAACTCGGGGGACTCAGTGCTTATGAAACTGGATGGACAGAAACAATGGAAAACTCCTGCTGTTGTCCAAGGCACATGCTCCACTCCTAGATCTTACATAGTGGAGACAGCACGAGGAGACCGCTTTAGAAGAAACAGGCGCCACCTGCTGGTGAATCCCAGCCATCTCTCCCCAGGCAGGGGAGGTTCGGAGGCAGCCACTCCAGTATTGGACATGGACATTGAGTTGACCAAGGAAACTGCGACACCGCTTTATATCACACATGAGACTCTTGCGCCGGGGTCTAAGGTCACTCGTTCTGGCAGAGTGAGCAAGCCAGTTGCTAAACTTAATCTATAATCTTGCGTGTTAGAAATGCGCGGTGTAAAAGCCAATACGGAGTCGTCGTCTTCTTATGTCTCGTAAGACAAGTACGGACATTACAATTATGCTAATACACTATTAAAGTATAGTAAAATGATATTATACAGTTATAAACTTTTACATATTATTTCTTTGTATGTAATCTATATTCATAACATGCACCAATTATATAAAATTACAGAATTTTAGGCATTTGATTTTACTTAAACTTTCTGTTTGATTTTAAGGAACAAAAAGATTAGTTTTAATGATAGTCTGTTTTGCATTTTCTATTGTTTTTGTTGCAAAAGAACAAAAACTTTTCAAAGATATTTGTTATGAAATGTTTCTGTACCTGGGATAAGTGCATCTCTACGACAATCATACAACATTCCCAACTGGAACGGCCTTCCGAGACCAACCAATTCCATGACCTCAGAGGCAGACATCTGTAAATTAAAGCACAGGGTTTTAGTTTACTAGTTGTGTAGTGTCAAAATGACAAAGGAAGACACACACGCACACACACACACTCACACTCACCCCCACCACACACACACATTCAGACTCACCCCCACCACACACACACACTCACACTCACCCCCACCACACACACACTCACACTCACCCCCACCACACACGCACTCACACTCACACTCACCCCCACCACACACACACTCACATACACACTCACTCCCACCACACACACACTCACACTCACCCCCACCACACACAGAGCAGGTTCTTAAAAAAACAGGAGTACGTTTTGGGCAGAGGTCCTTCACCAGCTGTGCAAGCAACGTGCTTGTGTATATACTGTGTATATAAGTAGTAACTTCTCAGTAATTATGAAATTACAAATATAAGAATGGAATTGATCACTTAATTATGAAAATTATGAAACTAATAAGACAAAGGTGTAATGGAGCTCGCGCTGCGGAGCAGGGAGCACAAATGCTGAGAAGTGCGAGATTTATTATAGGGCATTCCATATTCGAAGTCGTAGTCACAGGCAGGGGTCAAAATGGGAGAGCCATCCAGGTTAGACACGTACAGGGGCATGATAAAGACAGACACGAAATAGAGCAGGGCACACAGAACAAAGAGCAGATCACGGAGAATCAAAAGAACACAACAGAACACCGAATCACAATGAACCAAACACGGTAGAACAACGGAGAAGCAGAATCTCAAAACGACCAGAGAACGAATAACCGACAAAGGGTTAGGAACACACCGGGTCTATATATACATGGCACTTAAACAAGACACAGGTGAGGACAATAAATGACAAGGGCGTGGCAGATAGGGAAACCAGGGCAACAGACAAGCAAGGCGGGGCTAACAGGCAAGGAACAACAGAGACACGAGGAACAGAGACACCGGAGTGACAGCGAGGAGAGGGGGCGTAGCCCTACGTGACAAACGAACTCAAATAAACAGGCTGCGTAGAATAAATGAAGCTACATACAACACTTGCAAAACACTAGGTAATGACATTGACTCCTGTAGTTTAGTAGTAGTCTGACTCAATGGTATCTTGAATTCTGGCCTATCCGTACTATAACCTAGGATGAATTCTGTGATCAGATGCAAAGCACTTTGTAAGTCGCTCTGGATAAGAGCATCTGCTTAATGCCGTAAATGTAAATGTTGTCCTGTGTTGTGGTGTTACGTGTACGTCCCTCATGGGGAGCTGTAGTCATTAGGGAGCGTCTTGTCTTTGTACCAGTTGACCACTGGTTATTGTTTCGCATTTTGACTGCATTTTTGTGTTAAGTGCACCTTTTTATTGTTTACTTCCCATCGAGACTGGCATGGTTGTTCATATTTTTTCCCACACTTTCCTCACCCGTCACAGATTCTAGCAGCACGTTGCAGAAGGAGTTGTGCAACTTTAAGAAAAATAATTTTTTTAAATGTAAAATACAGACCTTTGAACCACTGATGTAACGTGGCTCGCGCCACGGAGCGAGGAGACGGACACAATCGCTGAGAAGAGCGAGATTTATTAAGGGGAATACCATACTCATCGTCAGAAAGCCAGGCAGGGTCGATCACAGGAGGGCAGTCCGAAAAACATGCAAACACGGGCATCACAACACAGGGGAACACGAGTAACAGGCGAGGAATCAAAAGACAGGAACACAAAAACGGTCGGGTACGACGCTGAACAAGAACTAGTCAAACCAATCAAACAAAGAATCAAAATACTCGACAAGGGACAAGGGAGACTCAGGGGCTTATATACATGGGACAGAAAACGAGGGACAGGTGTGAACGATTATACAGGGGCGTGGTAACACACGAGGAATCACGAAGACAAACGAGCTGGGCGGGATGAACAGGCAGGGAACACGGACATAAGGGAACCCAGAGTGGCAGCTACGAGAGGGGCGTTGCCCTACGTGACATAACCCCCCCTCAAAGCGTGCCACTCCGGGGCACGCAAGGGTAGACAGGACAGGGACACCGACTAGGACAGGACAGGGAACTATGGCACACGGCGAGGGACAGGAACAGAAGACACAGGACAGACCAGAGGGACAGGACCGGGCAGAACAGGACATGGGACCTGGGGCATGGCAGGGACAAAGACAGGGGACATGGAGACTGGCCAGGAGCTGGGCCGGGACACGGCATGACACGGGACGCAGGGGGGCAGGACAGGGCCAGGGCGAGGCACAGGAGCAGGACTGGACACAGACACGGGAGTCGGGCCAGGGGACAGGGCAGAGGAGAACACGGAGGCAAAGGCAGCATGAACAACAGAGACGGGCACAGGCACAAGGTGGGTGACAACTTGGGGAACAGACATGGGGACGGGGACAGAGACGACACCACAGGAAACAGACACGGGAACAGGAACACAGACCTTGACAGACACAACCACGGGGACAGGGACCAAAACAAAACCAGGGATGGGACCAGGGAGCAAGGGGAACACGGGCAACGGAACATAGGAGGCAAAGGGCGGAGCAGGGGGAACACCAAGTCCATGCCCAACAGGGGGCAGCACAGTCTCTGGGGCGACAGGTGCGGCCGGGCGGCAGGCAGCGGGAACAGGAGCCGGCAGACAGGCAGCGGGAATTGGAGCCGGCAGACAGGCAGCGGGGACAGGCAGGGTCCGCTGGCGGGCAGCGGGGACAGGCAGGGTCCGCTGGCGGGCAGCGGGGACAGGCAGGGTCCGCTGGCGGGCAGCGGGGACAGGCAGGGTCCGCTGGCGGGCAGCGGGAACGGGAGCCGGCGTGGACGACCTCTCCAGGGTCGCGGGGACAGGAACCGGCGTGGACGACCTCTCCAGGGTCGCGGGGACAGGAACCGGCGTGGACTGCTGACGGGCAGCGGGGACAGGAACTGGCGTGGACGACCCCTCCAGGGTCGCGGGGACAGGAACCCGCGTGGACGACCTCTCCAGGGTCGCGGGGACAGGAACCGGCGTGGATGAGACACCCTCGGGGGGCGGAACCACCGGACTGACGTCCTCAGGGGGCGGAACCACCGGGCTGACGTCCTCAGGGGGCGGAACCACCGGGCTGACGTCCTCAGGGGGCGTGACCGCCATACTGACGTCCTCAGGGGGCGGAACCACCGGGCTGATGTCCTCAGGGGGCGTGACCGCCATACTGACGTCCTCAGGGGGCGTGACCGCCATACTGACGTCCTCAGGGGGCGTGACCGCCATACTGACGTCCTCAGGGGGCGTGACCGCCCTACTGACGTCATCGGGGGGCGGGACCGCCATACTGACGTCGCTCGTACTCCCCCCCAAAAAATACTTGGGGTTGTCATGTGGAGTAGCCGGCAGGATCAGAGGCGGTGGGTCCTCCTCCTCAGGGTCCTGGGTGAGCCTGGCAGAACACACAGACACACAAGCTCCTCGGTTGCTCTCTCTGCTGCGGCTCCGCCTCCCTTGAGGCGCCGGGAGCTCACGGTGGTCAGAGAGAGTCAACCGAGGGTTAAGCGAAAACTTGTCTGTGCGCTCAGACCGTCTGCCCGCTGCTCGCACTACAGGAGGTTTTTCCCTGTCGTGTTCGCAAAACCGGGCAGACACACAGCGCTCAGATGGAGTCTCGTCGCGAAAGCCAGTAGAAAGAGACTGCGCTTTCTTTGGTCGGCGACGAGACTTCCTTGTACCCGCAGCGTCAGGGGTATTCCTGTCTCTGGTTTGTTCGCACTGAAATACCGGAGAGTCGAACTGGATTAAACCAGCCGACATCCATTCACAGTGTTTGAACTCACCAGAGTCTCGCTCTCTCGCTGTGTCCTTGAAAGGTCGAGTATTATGTAACGTGGCTCGCGCCACGGAGCGAGGAGACGGACACAATCGCTGAGAAGAGCGAGATTTATTAAGGGGAATACCATACTCATCGTCAGAAAGCCAGGCAGGGTCGATCACAGGAGGGCAGTCCGAAAAACATGCAAACACGGGCATCACAACACAGGGGAACACGAGTAACAGGCGAGGAATCAAAAGACAGGAACACAAAAACGGTCGGGTACGACGCTGAACAAGAACTAGTCAAACCAATCAAACAAAGAATCAAAATACTCGACAAGGGACAAGGGAGACTCAGGGGCTTATATACATGGGACAGAAAACGAGGGACAGGTGTGAACGATTATACAGGGGCGTGGTAACACACGAGGAATCACGAAGACAAACGAGCTGGGCGGGATGAACAGGCAGGGAACACGGACATAAGGGAACCCAGAGTGGCAGCTACGAGAGGGGCGTTGCCCTACGTGACAACTGAGAGAATTATGCAGTAGTCAGTGCAAACAGCACAATGCCCAAAATTTATATGGAAGTCCTAAATGGTGCCTAAAGTTACACTGCTTCTACGCTGAACCGAGGATGAAGCAGTTAGCACATCAGCAGATATGGAGGACTGAAAAGCAGTCAGATTCTCAAATAACTTTATGAACCATATAGGCGCAGATGGGGGGAGGGTGTGTGTGTGTGGGGGGGGGTGTTCAGGGGGGTTGTGTCCACCCCATAATTCCTGCTCACTCATATAATAGGTTAAGTGGTGTGAGCGGTATCCCGCTTATAGAAATATAATAAATATAAAATATTATACTATAAAGATGATAGTAAATGTAATTGTGACGGGCAGGGTGAGCGAAAATAAATGGAAGCGATCACGCCAAGTCTCAGGGAAATAGGATGGTTTAATATGAAAAGTGCGCAAACCAAAACCCGTGAACTGATCAGAATTAAGGATATAATAACCAGCAGTCAACTGGTACAAAGACAAGACATATATAGACGAACAAACGACCCTCAGGTGAGACGGATCGCGGGCTCCGCCCACCTGAGGGACGAACACAACACCACACCCACAGGACCAGCTGCTGCTGTAGACGGGGGCGACCAGTAGGGGGCCGCCGTACCGTGACAGATCCCCCCTCCAAGCCGCACTCCCCTCCACCGGCTGTGCGGCCTACAGCAGCAGCACACAAAACAAAGGGGCAGGCAGGCAGGGACAAGGGACACACCCCCTGTAGTCCCGGAGCTGAAACACAAAACACAGGTTAGCTCACCTACCTGGGCGGGACCCTGGACCGACTGGGCCGTCAACAAGACAAAACCACGCCCCAGTCGGTCACAGGGCCCTCACGCCCTAACCGGCCTTAAGCCGCATAGCCCCACAGGTGCGAGGACGGCGGGCCACGGCTCCGTGTCCGTCCGGGGTGTATGTGTGCAGGTTACCTCCCTGGGGCGTGGCTAAGTCACCTCCTGGACCTACCTCCTCCCGGAGCTGGCCCCTGCCTTCTGCTAGGGGCCACCCCAGCCTCCTGGGGAGTCAGCCCCAGCCGGAGCCTGACTTTACGAGGTGGACTCCTCCACCAAACCCAGGAGCGCCAGAGACTGAGGCCCAGAGCACCCTTTTCGCGGGCTGGGGAACAGCCCCCAAGGGCCTCCTGGTCACCCCGAGCAGGAGGGAGGATCTCCATCTTCAGCAGGAGCTCTTCGGACCAGAGCCCTATCGTCCCCAAACATCCGGGGGCCCCAGCCCTCTAGGGAGGGGCTCTTTCCGACCGGGCTCCGGTCACCCCACAACATAAGGGGGCTCCTGCCAGCTGGAGACCCCCACAAGGTCCAGGACTGCCACGATCCACCGCCAGGGAGAAGCACCTGCACATAAAACACAAAAAGCACACACACACACCCACACACACCAACACAAAACAGACGCGCACTTACCCTGACCATCTCGGCACCCCGCATCCGGGGGGAGGGGTCTCCATCTCAGCAGGAGGGAACACCAAACAACTCACCTGATGCATCAGGAGAGGGGCCCCTACCGGCTCCGGAGAACACCCTCGAATCCCTGGTCAGGGCCTCCCTTAGGAGCTACGCCCTCCGTGCCATATTCTGTGGCACGGGACCACCACTGGTCCACCCCCAACACACATTCAAGGGGAGGAGCATGTGTGGAATTACACACAACAGTTCACAAGCACGCTAAAACAAAACAAACACGAAAAGACAAAAGACAAATGGACAGGACCAACCACTCCGGCTCGCAGTCGCTCCCCAATTCCCACACGGAACACATGGGGAGCAAGGCGACAAAAGCGAGTGATACTCGCGTCACGGTTCACAGGGATGCGCCTCCCCAGCTCGCAGCCGCTCACAACATACAAACACAACACAGAGAGCGAGGCGACAATGCCGAGAGGCACTCGCGTCTCACACGCACAACATTCAAACGTGTGCGTGCAGCACGCTTCGGTCCCGCTGTCCACACACACATTACGACAAAAAAAACGAAACGCACATCCATAAATGAGGAGCTTTACAGGGGTAACGGACTCGAGTACTCGCCGTGTTTCAAACAATACACTAGACAAACGAACATTTAAACATGGCGGGACAAGTGGAGACCAACCCAGCTCACTCTCATACGAAACATACAACACCACGCAGACAAACATTTACCACGAGACATGACCACGAACGAAGGAAAAAGTAAAGGAGACTGGCGGCTTCCGAAAGTGGCTGGTTATTTTGTGACGGGCAGGGTGAGCGAAAATAAATGGAAGCGATCACGCCAAGTCTCAGGGAAATAGGATGGTTTAATATGAAAAGTGCGCAAACCAAAACCCGTGAACTGATCCGAATTAAGGATATAATAACCAGCAGTCAACTGGTACAAAGACAAGACATATATAGACGAACAAACGACCCTCAGGTGAGACGAATCGCGGGCTCCGCCCACCTGAGGGACGAACACAACACCACACCCACAGGACCAGCTGCTGCTGTAGACGGGGGCGACCAGTAGGGGGCCGCCGTACCGTGACAGTAATATTTACTAATAGAAAATATAATATTAATAGTACAATTTTTATTCTTATCATTTTTATATTAATAGCTGTTTCCGCTATTAACAATGAAATGTTCTAAATCACAAAAATGTTTTTACTAGTAAAAACTGAATTTGTGATATTACAAATTTTCACATGTATTAATTAATGATATCAAGAAAAATATAAACAAATCTAAAACAGTGTGCTATAATTACCACTACACTGTAAAAAAGAAAAAGTTGAGAAAACTCAAAATTTCAAGGCAACTTACTGCACTCGATTTTTGAGTTTGATCCCAACTCAAACTCTTAAGTTTTTAAGAAATTAACTCAGTTGAGCCAACTTTTTAAAAGTTTTTTCCAAGTTTTTTAAAGTTGTGCCAACTTTTTATATTGTGGCGTGGTGTGGGAGAAAAAGGCCACAGACAAGCCCATTTTTTATCAAGAACAAAGGTTTTATTCTCACCTCGCAAGAAATTTAGCACTCACAGGCACAATTAGGTCAAACTCGAGGCCTTAACTAACTTGGCCTTAAACATGAAACACAGGGGGTGGTCATGAAGATGACAACGTTACACATACATGGAGGGGAAACTTGGATAATACACATGTACATTAAAAAATGGACCGGGGTGACTTACCTAATAACACACAATTAATAATCATTAATAACACTATACAGACATAAACACCACATAATACGCATAACAGGGCCGGAGCCGCAAGGGCTCATGGGTAATGACGTCATCCCGACGCTACAATATCTTGTTCAGATAATGTATACTTCCATACCTGTCAAGTGTCCCGTTTTGGCCAGGAAAGTCCCGTATTTTACCGCTCTGTCCCGGCGTCATCCCGTATTTTTATTTTCCAGTATTTTCCCGTATTTTCAGTTTTCAATTGTAATTTTTTTTAAAGCATTCATGTGCTGCTCCAAACAGAATTCTGTCACTAGCCTTGCGAGAACTGCTACCCAGACTACTGCAGATAGCAGTTCTCGCGAGGCTAGTGACAGAATTCTGTTTGGCGCGGCACATGAATGCTTTTAAAAAATTAACAATTGAAAACTCGCGGGTTTAGTCACATTTGTAGTTCAAAACATATTTGGGGTGTTTTTTCTTCACTTTTTGCCACTCCAAAAATGTTTTCGTCTCTCCTACAGCCTCGATTGCAGCTATATTGATGCAAATAACCGATTATGCAAATCGGTTCTCAACTAAGTTCTCAACTAAGGAGTCAAATTGAGCATGCGCAGAGGAGTTGGCCTGGCCTTAACTAGGGTTCAACTACAATTTGTATGTTTTGACAATGCAGGTTGTAAAGTCAGATCAACTTTTAACAAGAAACTCAATAAAGTAAGCTGATCCAATTACTTTGTTATAGTTTATGGTGCAATTAATTATTTTTGGCTCAGCTAAACTAAAAATCATAGTAAGGTGAGCAATTTTAAGTTCTGTTTGTGATGCGGTCGGAAGATCCGACTCATCACCAACCGCAGGGTACCAACCCAGAGACAAGTAATGATAATCTTTTATATTATTATGGACTACATTTTGATATGCATGGGTATTGAATGTATGATGACGGCCGTCTAATGTGTGGAGCGTATGTTTGATTGTTGTGTGAAGGTGCTGTGATTTTAGATTACCGGAGTCTGGAGAGAGGAGGCGTGACCCGCACCTGCTGGGGGAGGGGCCTATGATTTAAAAGGCGTGCAAGAGAACCCGCAAGGGGGGAGCACCCTGGCTATGGCGTTGCGTCGGGCCTGACGCTGTTGACTTTGCAGTTGTTTATAAAGAAAACAAAGTGTGAGAAAAGAAAGAAACGGAGTCCTGAGACCTCTGAAACTTTATTCCCAAGTGCCTCCATACCACTATTGGCTCACTCTACCACAAATGGTGGCAGCGGCAAACACATACGGAATAAAATCACTCAAACACGAAGGTGAGTGAAAAGTAAATTCGGAGGAAAAGAGATGGCTCCAAAAAAACCTCCAGCACCACAATGTACACAACTAGCTGAAGAGCGAGAAAACGAGGGCGAGGATCTGCAAAACCAAGCAAGTGCGCCGGCTCCGATAAGCAGCGCAGTGAGTATTGAGAATCTGAACGAAATGTTCCAGAGTTTTATAAAGTCGCAGCATGAGAAAGACGAACGATTGCAGAAAGATGCGTCTAAACAGGAACAAAGGTGGAGAGTTTTACAGCACCAATTCGGACTCCTCCAAGAAGAAATGCAGAACAAACGAGGAGAACGATCGCAGTGGGAAAATGAGGAGCTGGAGAGGCCACAAGCTCAGATATTGAGACCTACACAGAGGCGGGATAGCCAACGCACACATACATCACAGTTTGTATCAGACCCGGTACCCAAGTTGCCCCAACTTAAAGAAGCCGATGATATCGAGCATTTCACCATGTTCGAAAGAATGGCACAAGTCGTCAACTGGCCTAGAGAAGAGTGGGCCATACACCTAGGCTCTCTTTTAGAAGGTAAGGCAAGAGCAGCGTACGTAGCCATGGACAGTGATGACATAGGTGACTATGATAAAATAAAAGATGCCATTCTGAGGAAATATGAGATAAGTAAAGAGACGTATAGACAACGCTTTCGAGACACTCGAGTATCCAGAGGGGAAACACCACGCGAACTCTTCACGAGATTAAAAGGAGTATATGAAAAATGGATGACGCCCCGTGCAAAGACAAAAGAAGAAATTGGACAAACAATCATACTAGAGCAATTTCTGAAAATGGTGAGACCGGAGGTAAGGAGCTGGATCATTGAACGGAGCCCTGACACAGCGAGCCAAGCAGTCGATATGGCAGAGGCATATATGGCAGCAAGACGAGCTGAGGGAGAATTCCAGCTCGGAGGTCAGACACATCTCCACTACACCCGGTAAGAGTGGGAGAAGTGGATATGGCGATGGTCACAGGCAACATTTTAGTGCCTACACGGCATATAGGCCAGGGAGTAATGTAGGTAACAAGTATGAAAGACCGCAGAGTAGGGGCATGAGACAAGTCGAACGACCGACATTAAAATGTTTTAATTGTAATCAGTTTGGGCATAAAGCGGTTGAATGTCCAAAAACAAGCTCGAGTTTAAATCAATTATGTTATGTACCAAGAGCAGAGCAGAGTGTCGAGGCACGGGAAAGAAACGGTGCGACCGTAATTCCAATAAAGATCATGAATAAAGTGCGCAGAGCCCTAATCTATACCGGTGCGAGTCAAACCTTAGTGACTCAAGAGTGCTTATTAGAGAAACAACTTAGTTACACGGGGGAGCACCCTGGCTATGGCGTTGCGTCGGGCCTGACGCTGTTGACTTTGCAGTTGTTTATAAAGAAAATAAAGTGTGAGAAAAGAAAGAAACGGAGTCCTGAGTCCTCTGAAACTTTATTCCCCAGTGCCTCCATACCATTATTGGCTCACTCTACCCAGAGCCGGCCCTGACCAATGTGGTGCCCTAGGCAAGATTTTGGTTGGTGCCCCCTGCATCATCAATCATTGGGTTGATTGTGATTAAAGAAACAAATAAAAAGCAAATGACTTAAATATTACCATATAACAAGCAATAAATATGAAGGTGTTGCACAAAAAATATTTTAAAACTATTTTACATAACGATTCTAATTCGATAATATGATTGGTTGATAAAACTGCCAATCTATAATAAAAGCTCAATGTAAAAGGCAGGCGTATGCGACAGATAAACAGAAGTTCCTGGGGGAGGGCCTTTCTTTCTTTTACCTAGAAACAACGGTGTGAAATATTCTGATTGGTTGATTTTTTTATTTCAGCGCTAAGTTTTTTTCCAGCACAAGTACGAAAAGTGGATTTGAAAGCCGATTTATAGGAAAAATACAAATTATTGGTGAAGCGTTAACATATATTACATACAATAGATAAAGTATCCTTTTTAAGATCAATTAACCTTCAGAGAAGGCATTGAAGTCCCTGACGGTTCGCCAATGGTATAGTGTTAATTCACCACATATTACCATTATTACCTTTTTTTGCTGCATTTCTTCCTCATCTTTTCTCCTTTTTCTACCCTGGGCACCAGAGGACTTCTGCCTTTTTGACGTCTTTACGGGGAGATGTCACTCACACAGAGAAACAGTAACGAGGTGCGCAGAGCGCGCGGGGGAGGGCGGGTTGGCGCGCGGGTGAGAGGTGTCGTGTGTTATTATAAGAATTATTAATTTGACTAATATTATTAAACAATGAAATTATGATTATGTGGACTTTGCTTGTTTTCACATTTATTAATTGTTCATTTGTGTAAAAAAAAAAAAAAAAAAAAAAAAAAACCCATTCACGCGAGCGCCCCCCTGGACAGACGGCGCCCCTAGCATTTGCCTATGTTGCCTAATGGAAGGGCCGGCCATGACTCTACCACACTGTTTTTTACAGTGTAGCAATAACTACATTTCTGACATCGCAAATGGTGTCTGGATAAGAGCGTCTGCTAAATGCCGTAAATGTAAATGTAATTTCTAAGATAATAAATAAAATTATTTAACAGCTAGGCAATAAAACAAAAGCCGTTGTGTGTTCTTTGACTTTAGGACATAATCACAGCTGCCACAATTTTTAATTTCTCTTAAAAATGCTCTTCCGATTTCTAACTGATCAACTCAAAATCTACATTTTATAAAATATATATTTTTATTTTCGTGATGGGAGAAGAATAAATCTAGAAATAGAACATTAAGAAGAAATGTAAGAAAAACTATCAAGACTGTCAAAAGTTGTCAGGCGAGATACATTCTACATCAGCATAACCCGTAAAACTTTCACTGTATACGCTTCACACAATTTGGCAAGTCCCCACATTTAAGTGAATTTTGACATTTTGAATGTAGGATATCATTACTTCATATGGACACAGATATGGATCTTTTTAACTTTTCCTGCAAAACTTAAGAACAGCTTGTTTGTCACGTAGGGCTACGCCCCCCTCTCCCCGCTGTCACTCCAATGTCTGTTCCTCGTGTTTTCTGTTATTCCTTGCCCGTTAATCCCGCCCCGCTCGTTTGTCTTCATGATTCCTTGTTTGTTACCACGCCCCTGTGTCATTGTTATCACCTGTCCCTTGTTTCAGTTCAGTGTTATAAGTCCCAGTGATTCCCCAGTCTAGTTATCTGTGGTTTTGTTCATTCTGTTCTTTCGTGGTCCTGATCCCATGCTTTCGTGTTGCCGTGTTCATGTATGTTAATCCTGTTCGTAAGTACGTCTTGTTATTGCTGCCCAGTTGCCCTGTGTATTCTGTTTGGTTTAGTTGCTCTGCGTTCTACCCGTGTTTTGTTTCTAGTATTCGTTCTGTCATGTCTCTCCGTGTTTCGTGTTCGGACTCCCTCTCGGATTTGACCAATGCTTTCCTCCTTGACCCTGAGTTTGGTATTCCCTTTATTAAATCTCGCTCATCTCTGCATTTGTGTCCGTCTCCTCGCTCCGTGGCGCGAGCCACGTTACATAACCACAGATCTAACCAGGACACAGCGAGAGAGCGAGACTCCGGTGAGTTTAGTCGCTGTAACGAGTTGTTGGCTGCTTCCGTGCAGTTTAACTCTCATGTGTTACAGCGCGAACGAGCCGGAGACAGGAATACCCCTGGCGCTGTGGGAACAAGGAAGTCTCGTCGCAGACCAAAGAAAGCGCAGTCTCTCACTACTGGCTTTCGCGACGAGACTCCTATTGAGCGCTGTGAGTCTGCCCTGCTTGGCGAACACCACAGTGGTGAGCAACCTGTGGTGCAAGCAGAGGGCAGACGGAACGAGCGCATAGACGAGCTTTGGCTTAACCCTCGGTCGGCTCTCAATGGCTGCTGCGAGCTCCCGACACCTCAGAGGAGGCGGAGCCATCGCAGAGAGCCACCGAGGGGCTTGTGTGTCTGTGTTCTTCCCCCGAGGACGTCAGTGCGGCGGTTCCGCCCCCCGAGGATGTCAGTGTGGCGACTCCGCCCCCCGAGGACGTCATGTCACATCTGCGGCCTGTTCCCGCGATCCCGAGGAGGTTGTCCACGCCAGTTCCTGTCCCCGCTGCCCGTCGGCAGTCCACGTCAGTTCCTGTCCCCGCTGCCCGTCGGCAGTCCACGCCGGATCCTGTCCCTGCGACCCAGGAGAGGTCGTCCATGCCGGTTCCTGTCCCCGCGACCCAGGAGAGGTCGTCCACGCCGGTTCCTGTCCCCGCGACCCAGGAGAGGTCGTCCGCGCCGGTTCCTGTCCCTGCAACCCAGGAGGGGTCGTCCACGCCGGCTCCCATTCCCGCTGCCCGCCAGCGGACGCTGCCGGTTCCCGCTGCCTGCCTGCCGGCTCCTGTTCCCGCTGCCTGCCTGCCGGCTCCTGTTCCCGCTGCCTGCCTGCCGGCTCCTGTTCCCGTTGCCTGCCTGCCGACCCCGCCTGTTCCCACTGCCCGCCAGCGGACCCCGCCTGTTCCCGCTGCCCGCCAGCGGACCCCGCCTGTTCCCGCTGCCCGCCAGTTCCTTCAATAATGATTTTCCCATGCGGAACTTCTTTTCCCCATTAGAGTTGCTATACATCTGAATAGTCTTACCTTCTTTTATCACGAAGACGCCTCTTTGATCGTTGTTAGACTTTCACCAGCGTTCTGCATCGGTTGCTCCGGTCGGCAGATATGCGGAGCGAAGCCGGTATTTATTAGGAACAAAAGCCCCACCTTCTCCAGTTTAACTTCACTGTAAATGGTAATGAAGGAAAATTCGTTGTTTGCACTTCGTTGTCATACATTTCATGCTGGCAAATATATTAAGAAATGTGACTAGCAACTACTGGATCTTCAATAATTAAGGATTTTAAAGACGAATAAATTCAAAGATGCAGGGAGCCAGTTTTTTCATGAACCGTAAACATTTAAGTCATTTTTAAATATAGTTTTTTTAGTTTAATTCATAGTAGTTTAGTTTAATTTAGTGGTGGGACTTTAACGCGTTAATTTCGATTAATTAATTACAGGAAAATTAACGCACTAAAAAAATTAACGCATTTAACGGACGAGACACTTTTGCACCGTGGAATGTTTCTCAGTGCGCGAGTTCCGGGCATACAGATTATGGACACACAATAAGATGATCATGATGGAGATGACTGAAGAGGCTACGCTGGTGGATGGGAAATTTAAATATAAGAAACTTTCAGATGGAAGTACAAACAAAAATAGTGTTATTTACACTTTATGTAGGAAGGAGTTCGCTTATCACAGGAGCACTTCCACCGTTCGTTACCACCTCAACGCAAAACATGTTGCGGCTAAAGCTGGGCGTACACTGTGCGATATTTTAAATCGTGTACAGAGCTACAGCTCAAACTGTACGACTAAATCGCAGGGAGAGTCGGCTCGTGGAGCTGCTTCAACAGTGCGATACTCTCACGAGGAGCGATTTGAATTTCAAACATGTTTGATGTTCTTGCGACGCTGCGATTTCTTTTTTTTTTTTTTTTTTTTTTTTTTTTTTTTTTTTGGCCCACCTCCACTCCCCCTATCTTTGGAGGACAACTTTGTTTTTATGTACAGATTTAAATGGCAATTATAACAATTCTGTATAATATATAGTGTAGTGATAACAATATATAGTGATAACAATATGCAAAGTGATAATTATTGGGGTTAGGTGGACCAAGAAAAGAGGGGGAGAGAAATAATAAAAAGGGAAAAGACAGAGGTAGGAGAAGAAAGGAGAAGAAAAAGAAAAGAAGAAAAAAATAATAATAATAATAATAAAAAAAAAAATTAATAATAATAAAATAATAATAATAATAATAATAATAATATTAATAAAATAAAACACGCAACCAGCTCAAATGACCACTGCAAAGAAGTACAGAAAGTAAACCAAATACATATAGTGCAGATGAGTGCAATGTATGGGTGTGTGTGAGTGTGTGTTTATGTGCAACCTAGAAGTGCAACATAGGATAGATGTATGGAATGTACTTACCAGCAAGGGTGGGTAGCTGCGACAGCATTCCCCCAGAGGCCAGAGGCGGGTGGAGAGAGACCCGGGAATCCCACCCGCCCACGGCCCCCCACAGAGCGGTGGAGTACCAGAGCCGCACTTCCCAGAAACCCTCACCCGCCCGCCCCCGCAGGCGGGAGAGAGAGACCCCGGACAGCGCCCCACCAGTCAAGGAGCGCAGGTCCAGGGGAACCAGAGGGAACAGAGCGCCTCCCCCCCAGGATGCCCCCCCCCCCAGGGGCCAGCGGCAAAACCACGGCGCCACGCGCCCGGAAAGCCACCCACCACCCGGCAGGGCCCACCTCCCGCCGAGGAGCACCCGGCCGCCCCATACCACCACCGCCCAGGGGAGCGGGCCAACCGCCCCCACGCCGGGGGGCCAAGCCGGACTCCGGAGCTCCAAGGCGCCCCCCCTCTGGAGTGGTGCAGTAGTCTCAGGGGAGTGTCCATGAGTGAACCGGGCACGACCAGCCCCGACCCAGAACCAGCTGTCCTCACCCACCTAACCAAACCCACCCTACATTCGCCCCTATACACCCCCACCATGTACACACCCACCCCCACACACACACACACATACACTCAAATTCACCCTCACACCTCCAAACCTGGCCATATGTCCCCTCCCTCCAACACGCACTCATTCATCCACCCATTCAGAAACAAGAAGAAAGCAAGGACAGAGACACACACTTATCCAGACTAGCACACCCTCTGCGGCAGGGGCAAATGGCTGGACCAGCAAGGACCAGTAGCGGTCCTAGGAAGCCACCAGCCCAGTCCCGTGCCAGCAACCCCCCCCCGCCCCGGCAGGGAGCAGGAAGTGGGTGAAGGAAGGCCTTCCCACCCCTCCACCCCCAGTGTTGTGTGTAGGTGTTGGTGTATATGCATGTGTCGTAGTGTGTGATACTATGGTGCAGTTAAAATTGAGGGGACAGGTGCTAGGACAAACGTGAGTGCATGTCCACACCGTCCCCTCAAAGGCCCTCAATGTCTAAAGTGCAGTAAAAACTGAGGGACAGACAGTGGTGAGGAGACGGGTGAACCATGGCAGCAGGCCCACCTCGTCAACCTCTGGGTACCTGCCTGTCCCCAGAATCCTAAATGAGCAAGGATGTGTGTGTGTGTGTGTGTGTGTGTGGGGGGGGGGGGGTGGGAATGCTTAGGTCCAGAGGAAAGGGTCCTCTGGAAGAGGAGAGCCAGCTTGCTAGCTGGCTCATTGAGCACCGAACTTCACTGCCCCCCCAGCTCAAGGCAGGGAGCGGTCGACCCGGGGAGACCAGGGCGGCAACCCCCCCCACCACCACATTCAAGCCCGGATCCACACCACCCCCACCACAGAGAGCAGCCGGTCTGCACATCCACATACACCTAGACACACATTTCTTTCATACACGTATGCACTCACACACATTTAACCCATAAATATATACATATATACACATATACATACATACATCCATCCATATATATAAATATATACATACACATACATACATATATACATATATATCTACACATACATATACACCCACACACGCTAGTCCCATATACACCACACCCCTGTGTATGCACTCACAACCATACCAATCGCACAGTGAACAAACGATAACAGACATCAACAGTATTGAGGACATGCTGGTCGGAGTCCGGAACCCTACCTCCCGGCCCACCCCAGACATCCCCATCATCCACCACCCCACTCCCACCACCCAGGCACCTCGGAGCCCCAAGGCCCAGACCCGACCCCCCGACCCAGGCCGACCGACCCACCCCCCCCCAGCGGCGCAACCGCAGCGGCGCAGGTCCCCCCGCACGGGCAGGGCCCCAGCTCGGGATCGGGGGGCCCCAGGCACCAGGCCCCGGGTCCCGCCACCCGGCCCCACAGGGGAGGCCAGCCACCCCGCCGAGGGCCAGCACCTGCCCCCCCCCACGCCCCGGCCCCACACCCCAGAGCCCAGAGGGAGCGCCACCCAAGCCCCCCCAACCACCGCCCGCCAGGGCAAGCACATGCCATCCCAGGTCGGCAGCCCCGGCCCCCCCGCCCAGAAAGTGGCCGGCACGAGCAGTCTCCCCGGGGTCGACCCCCAGCCACCAACCGGCCCTCCGGGGGCCGAGGCCCCTGCCAACCACCCCGACTAGCTAATGGAACTGATCAGTGGGGACCAAAGAGAATTAAATTCCTCCAACTGGTCTTTAGAGGAAGCAGACATTCTCTCCAGACAGATGTGATCAAGTAATAAATTTTTGTAATGAGTAATATGCAGGTCCTTTTTCGTTTTCCAATTGATAAGAATGGTTTTCTTGGCGATGCATAGGGCAGTGAGAACTATGTGTGATATGTCTGCCTCTGTATCTAATTCACTGACGTCTCCTAAGATGCACAGTCTGGGGGAAGTTGGGATGCAGCTTTTAAGCCCCGTGGACAATTCTACACATACCTTCTTCCAGAATTCCTTAACAGGCCTACAATCCCATATAGCATGCATATAGTTATCAATTATATTGCCTGTACAGTGGGTGCATATGTTTGATTGTGCTAGGCCCATTTGGAACATCCTTTGTCCTGTATAGTGTGTTCTATGAAGGACTTTGTATTGTATAAGTTGTAAGTTATAAGTTGGGGCTTTTACTTATTTTGAAGATATTTGTACATATGTCGGTCCAGAAATGTTGATCTGGATTAATAAATAGATCGCTGCGATTTCTGATCGGGAGTTGGTCGTGAGGTGTGAATCGTTCCTCGTTTACCTGTGTAAACTATACGATGCACGACACGCGATTGAGCCGAAACGAGTGAAAAATCGGCTGAAAATGGGCCAAAAATCGCACAGTGTACGCCCAGCTTAACGCGCAGGTCAGTAATGATAACTTAGCTGCTAAATGTATTCCTAGTACGATAGGGTGACCAAACGTCCGTAATTCACATCCTGTGATGAAACGTCCTGGTTTTTAAATGACCTTCATTGGACCATTAAGACTGGATTAAACTTTCGCGAATGGCCGTAGCGCGCGACTCCGCACGCGTTTATACATGATGCGTCACATTATTTGTGTTGTCCGCTCTCTGTGGTCGAAGATAAATGCTTACAAGAAGCGCTGCGAATTGCGTCAACTGATGCAAGTTACAAACTACCGTCCAGGGGTGAGTTTCCCAAAACGTTCTTAGCGCCAAGTACTTCTTAACCTCGTACGTAAGAACGAGGTGACGAAGTACTTGGCACTAAGAACGTTTTGGGAAACTCCCCCCAGAAAGACAATGTCGAAGAAAATCCAGCAGCTGTATGATGAGGAAAGAATTAAAACAGGTTATTGTGAAGAGCGCCACAAATGTGGCTCTGACTGGGGATCACTGGACCTCTGTTAGCAACAAGAATGATCTTGGTGTGACAGCTCATATTATAGATGATGAATCTATAGATGATGAAGATCCAGTCATTTGCTTTGAGCATGCAGAAGACCACTTCTAGGCACTATGAAGATGCCTATGGCAGAGGCCTGGGAAATTAAAGAAAGTCTACCATCTAAAATGGTATTAAAAAACATCTTCTGATTTACTTCAATTCTTCCAATATCCTGAGCAAAACTCCCTAAATTAAACAACATTTTTGGTCAGAATTTCCAATGTTCTGAACTGTTTTCTGCACACTACTCATATATTGATCTTCGTAGTAGACTGGTGGAAAAATAAACAAGATGTTGAAGTTTATGATTATGTTCATTGATTCATTCATCATTCAAACTTAAATTAATATTTCTCATGTTAAATACTGAAATGCGATTAAAATGCGATTAATTTCGATTAATTAATTACAAAGCTTCTGATTAATTCGATTAATTTTTTTAATCGCGTCCCACCCCTAAAAAGGGCGATAAATACGCTTTCACGTCAATCTGTGAAACTTAAAATGTTCAAACGTCCATGGGGACATCCTTAAGTTAGTAACAAATATAGGCTCGGGAAATTTTCGAGCTAGTCACATGAAATAGAAGATGAAATAAGGCATACTTTAACCTGTTTGGACAAGAAAGGACATCAGAATCTATAACCCAAAATTGCTTAGAGGCTTAAATAACTTACCCATCACAGCACTGAGCATTCTGTGATGCGCTGTGATGCGCGGTCACGTGGTTTCCTACAAAACGTCGCGCAACAACTTCAGTCCTCGACAAACAAGCTTAGAGCTCAAGGGCTTCAGATCAGCTAACATTGTAAACCAGAACAGATCAAAGTGAGGTGCAGGACTCTGCTAAAACGCCACACCTTACTTTTCTGCTTTCTGACAAAAGGTAAGTGTATATCTTATACCATATTTGGTTGTTGTCCCAATAATGTAAAGTCTAAAAACATAATTTAGCCATAAAATAATCGTAAAAGTAAAAGAATCGAAAATCGGGGGTGGGGTTGATCGGCATCTGGCTGCTATGGTGGAATTATATTTATATTTATTATATATTTATTCTCGAAACCGATATTTTTTATTTTTACTTATTTGTTTTCGTTTGACATGAAGTCAGGCTTATTCATTCAAAGTCCTTTAAGGCACTTTTGTAAAAGTCTATATGCAAATTGAGAAATATGTATTTCAAAATGAAGATATTATTTTAGGCATAATCCAAAACTACTAAACTAATCCTGGGATATATTATCATTTTAGTTCTCATTGTCTTTTCGTCTCTACAGGTCAGTCATTTGCAGCATAGCATCAGTTGTCTACAGTAAGTCATTCCAAAATGGGCAGTGATAACAGTAGTATTAAAAGGGATAAAGAACGAGCACAGAACAGGGCCAACCAGCTCGAGCGTGAAAAGGAAGAGCTGATGAGGCAGAAAGCAGCTCTGGAACAACAAGAAAGAGATCGACGGCAGAGGGAGGAGGAGAAGAGGAGAGTGCAGGAGGCCCAGCGGAACAAAGAGTACGCAGAAAAACAACGGATCCAGAAAGGGAAGTTCAACACCAAGATTCCTGTAGCGGTCGCATGACAGCATCTAAACCCTGCGTCCTGACCCGACAGACACCTTCATCTCACCACTCCAGACACAAGACATCAGGACATCAGGACAGATTTACCAAGTTATTAACCGACTTCCTGTTTGTATGTTTGTTATATTTTCCATTTGTATTTTGAGTTTTGCTCAAGGTAATCGTTACCTGAAAGGCCTGTTGTACCTCCACCGGTACCAATAAGTCAAAAACAGGGTCATCAGCTTGAATCCTTCAGACATGTGTCACCTCATTAACATTAAATTCCTCCTCCACTTGTGTCCAGCCTCTGGTGCCATCATTCCACCTACCTATCACTACAGGTGTTGAGACAGGGGTGGGGACATCCCCCTATCACCTACCTATCACTACAGGTGTTGAGACAGGGGTGGGGACATCCCCCTATCACCTACCTATCACTACAGGTGTTGAGACAGGGGTGGGGACATCCCCCTATCACCTACCTATCATAACAGGTGTTGAGACAGGGGGTGGGGACATCCCCCTATCACCTACCTATCACTACAGGTGTTGAGACAGGGGTGGGGACATCCCCCTATCACCTACCTATCACTACAGGTGTTGAGACAGGGGTGGGAACATCCCCCTATCACCTACCTATCACTACAGGTGTTGAGACAGGGGTGGGGACATCCCTCTATCACCTACCTATCACTACAGGTGTTGAGACAGGGGTGGGAACATCTCCCTATCAACCACCTATCATTACAGGTGTTGAGACAGGGGGAGGGGACATCCCTCTATCACCTACCTATCATTACAGGTGTTGAGACAGGGGTGGGGACATCTCCCTATCACCTACCTATCTTCTTGAGATTCAAGACAATTGACATTGGGTGACTTTATTTGCTTAATCTGATTAATGTCAGAACATACACTACCACAAACACACACACACACACACACACACACACACACACACACACACACACACACACACACACTTCTACCTAAATCTATGTATAGTTTGTATGCATATTTATAGTATATGTATAGTATATGTCAGTCGTGCCAGCAATGTCAGTCGTATCAGTCATATCAGGCATGCCATGCCAGTCATGTCAGTCCAGTCATGTCAGTTATATCAGTCATGTCAGTCATGCCAGTCATGTCAGTCGTGTTCTGCCAGTCATGTAAGTCGTGTCATGCCAATCATTTCAGTCCAGTCATATCAGTCATGTCAGTCCACATTCATACTTTGAATACACGGGCAGTCATGGTAGGCGTGCTAGGTGTGCAAGGAGTGAATTAACAAAGCATAGTCTCTGGCTCCCTCAATCTCTCTGTGTCGGTAATATACAGGCCCAATCATGTATAGACACATGCAGGCCTTCCTATATTGTTCACATAGATGCAGCCCTAGCCAGATGTGCTATTTCTGTGTCTCCTTTTCTGACACAAGCAGATGTCAGTCATGTCAGTCCAATCATCTCAGACATAAGTCATGTCAGTCATATCAGTCATGTCATGCCAGTCATGTCACTCATATCAGTCATGTCATTACAGTCATGCTAGTCATGTCACTCATTCCAGTCATGCCAGTTGTCAGTCATATCAGTCATGTTATTTTTGTTCATCATGCCAGTGAAGTCATTCCAGTCATGCCAGTTATATCAGTTATGTCAGCATGTGATTTACTTCTGATCTGAATCATTTTGCCTATTTTTTGGACTTTTTTGCCTTTTCGTGTGTGAACCCGCAATTGCCGCTTGCGGCTATATTTACAGGTGTATTTCTGAGAAATGCATTCAAAATTACATGTTTTTCCTTAACAAATCACAAAAAATATGTATATATGAAAGTGCTTCCAAAAATAAAAGTGCTGTTACATTAATAAAATGGGTAGGCTTAATTTAGCTCCCAGAACTTCCACTTCACAGATGAAGTATATATATATACAGTGGCGTACACACATAGACATCAGGTGGTGCCACCACCAACTCTGCCCTTTATCAACGAAAGTGCCCTTTTGAAACTTCGTGTTTTTTTTATTTTTTTTAATTTTTTTATTATTACTATCATTTTACTGAGGTCGGTTTGAAATGATCTTTTGAAAACCTGAGCGATTAAAACAATGTCCTGAAATGCGCCACCACCTCGCACACACCCGACCTCTCTCTTCCTTTAACACCAGATGCGCTGCAGCAGCAGTTCAGTTCAGCGAGTGGAAGGAAGCGTCTTCAGCACAGCACACACAGTCACAGATAGACTTCTTCTCCCGTCCCCACCAGCCAGGTCACATACACATCAAGTAAAGTCGTACAGTTTGCCCTCTAAGCCCAACATGAAATCATTTTGTTGTGCAGTAAAATGTCTCATACAGCACCAAACTACTAAGCATTGTTAGCCGACTGGTCACCTGATAAACTAGTCGCTCTAGCCCAAATCAATGATAGATAACGTGAGGACGTCCACATACAAATAATTAAGGTAGAGTTTGCAAATATATGTGTTAAGCTGAACGTTTTCTGTTGTATAGGTTTTGTTAGGCAACATAAATTAACACATTCGTTTGTGAAAGAAGAAACGGGAAGTTCCCCATTACCTGTGAAAAATGCCCATCTGCATTCGTGTAATGACAACACTCAGTAGCCTATAACTCCTTCTCGTACTTTTTGGTCTTTTACTGTTTTAATTGTAGGCCTATATTGATTTACTAATTGCAAAATATATGCAACAAGGCCTGCAGACAGTGGAGGGTAAACAGAAGTTAACTGAAAGACATGACTATATAGTTAATGTTGGATATGAATTATATCAGTTGGTGGTGTGACTTTTTTCCATTGAAAACTCACGTTTAGAGAATGTTACAAATAAAATGTCAAATTTCATTCAACATGTGCTTGGAATTTTTTTATAATGAAGTGTTCCACGTGCCCTAAAAAGTGTCCTTCCCCCCCTGAGCACTTGCCCCCCAAAATGTCTGTGCACGCCACTGTATATATATACACTGCTCAAAAAAATAAAGGGAACACTTAGTTTTTTTCAACTGTTTACACACATTTTCCAAGATCTGTGTCTATTTTTCAAAACTCTACACACAAAACTCACAATTGCTCACACAAAATGCAAAATGCCTCAAATCTCCAGCAAAATGACACACAACACTCAAAATGTCATAAACACATCTCAAAAGCAAACACTGACATCACATTGCCAACACCTTTGTCATAATATGACATTTTGTGATTCATCATGTACACACTGTTGATCAAAACCTAAAGCTCTTCTTTCATTCATGGGATTCTATGTTATACAAAAGTGCAGAGAGAAGGTGAAATACTCACAACACACAAACAGTTTTCAAACCCAAAATATTTATTTTTCCCAAATAATTTGCTGCTGTTACTGTAATACAATATTTGTAATATTTGTACAATAAAAAAAACTCCAACCACCACATGAAGTTGGACAGACACCAAACACATGTCTGAAAAAGCTGGGGTGTTGTCTGTGGTGAGGGTATGGGTTGGGGGGTGTTGTCTGTGGTGAGGGTATGGGTTGGGGGGTGTTGGCTGTGGTGAGGGTATGGGCTGGGGGGTGTTGGCTGTGGTGAGGGTATGGGTTGGGGGGTGTTGGCTATGGTGAGGGTATGGGCTGGGGGGTGTTGACTGTGGTGAGGGTATGGGCTGGGGGTGTTGGTCTGTGGTGAGGGTATGGGGGGGGTGTTGTCTGTGGTGAGGGTATGGGTTGGGGGTGTTGGCTGTGGTGAGGGTATGGGTTGGGGGGTGTTGGCTGTGGTGAGGGTATGGGGGGGGTGTTGTCTGTGGTGTGGGTATGGGCTGAGGGGTGTTGGCTGTGGTGAGGGTATGGGTTGGGGGGGGTTGGTCTGTGGTGAGGGTATGGGCTGGTCTGTGGTGAGGGTATGGGCTGGTCTGTGGTGAGGGTATGGGTTGGGGGGGGTTGGTCTGTGGTGAGGGTATGGGCTGGTCTGTGGTGAGGGTATGGGCTGGTCTGTGGTGAGGGTATGGGTTACTGTAAGTCCTCTCTTGCTAAACACAGAGGAAAGAACCTCCTTGCGTGGCGCATCCATCCTTGAATAGAGGCATCAATGTCGCCACACGCTTCCTCCATCGCCTCAAGAAGTAGAATATGAGCATGAGGACGATGATCATCTACCCGCCAGCACAGGTGGAGAAGAACTCCTCAATTGGATTGAGAAAATGTGAATATGGAGGCAGGTACAGAACAGAGAAGTGAGGATGTGTCACAAACCAGTTCTGGACCAGATGTGCCCGATGAAAACTGACATTGTCCCATATGACCACAAATCTTTGTTGATCTAGATTCTGCCGACCTTGGACAATAATATTGAGAATTGCATTCAAAAAAGTTATGATATGAGCAGTTTTGTAAGGACCAAGTGTTGCATGGTGATGCAGGACACCATTATTGGTAATGGCAGCACATTGTAATGTTTCCCCCATGTTGTCCTGGGACATTCACAATGGCCCTTTGACCAATGACATTTCTCCCCCTTCTCCTGGTCTAAGTGGGGTTCAAGTCCACCTCATCTATATAAATGTACTCATGGCGGACATTTGCATCTGCATCCATTTCCAAAATTCTCTGTAAGAGACAAGAATATATATTTTCACACATGTGCACAACCCAAAAAATCTTGATATGTGCAAGTCTATACTGGAATTAGTTTTTCATACATACATTCACAAAGTCATGATTCAGGTTCTTCACTCTGATGCTGTTCCTTTCAAATGGGACCCTGTATAGCTGCTTCATATGTAAGTGATTATTCTGCAGGACACGATGGACAGTGGACAAGCTTACTGTGTCCATGTTATGGAAAACAGTTGCATCGTTGACAATGTGGTTGACAATGTGACATTTGACCTATTTATAGGCCTATACTTAGCCAATGATTTGTTGGTGTTCAATAAAGTAATGAGTGCTTACACATATGAGGAGTGGGAGTGAAGCACTGGTGATTTAGCGTGGCATTTTGATAGGTTGTGTTTGAAAGATGAAATCAAGTAACTTCTTGTTTGATCTTTGTGTGTTAGGTAGAAACTTGTGTGCAGAGTTTTGCAAAATGTGTGTTTGGAAATTGAAAACTGAGTCAGACACTGAGAGTTAGTGTGTGGTTTTGCAGATTTGGTGTGGGGTTATGGTGTTTGAAGGGCATGTTTAGAAAATTGTGTGAGAAGAAAAGATTTAGTGTGTAAACAGTTGAAAAAAACTGTAAACACCACAATATAACTCCAAGTCAACCACACTTCTGTGAAACTAACCTGGGGTGGATTTCCCGAAACGTTTTCTGTCTGATGTTTTGGTCACTTTTGAATATTTGTGGTCCTTTCACACTCGTGGTAGCATGAGACGGACTCTACAACCCACACAAGTGGCTCAGGTAGTGCAGCTCATCCAGGATGGCACATCAATGCGAGCTGTGGCAAGAAGGTTTGCTGTGTCTGTCAGCGTAGTGTCCAGAGGCTGGAGGCGCTACCAGGAGACAGGCCAGTACACCAGGAGACGTGGAGGGGGCCGTAGGAGGGCAACAACCCAGCAGCAGGACCGCTACCTCCGCCTTTGTGCAAGAAGGAACAGGAGGAGCACTGCCAGAGTCCTGCAAAATGACGTCCAGCAGGCCACAAATGTGTCTGCACAAATGGTTAGAAACCGACTCCATGAGGATGGTATGAGGGCCCGACGTCCACTGTTCAATATTGCATAGAGATGTCGATGAATAGTATGAGAATGAGGAAGAGGATGAGCAACCATAATGGATGAGATCAGAGCCACTCTGGTTGACCATGTGGTCAAGCATGCGTTGGGTTTTCTGGAGGTAAAGGGTCCAACCTTATCTGTGCTGCTACACTGTAGCATCATCCAGACAATTCAAAATGAGAATAGATAAGTAGACCTATCCTCTACACATACTACATCATGTACTAGACTACCCCTCTATACATACTACATCATGTACTAGACTACCCCTAGCTGGATGGCTATCCACCTCAGAACAGAAACCATCATCAATATGGTCAGAGCAAACATCTGTATACGTTTCTGACAACTTCAACAGCACAACGTCACCATCAGCAACATTCATTCAGTGAGTCTATCAGGACTGGGCCAGTGACGGGGTGAAACGACAGCGCTATGAATTTGCCACTCATCATCATGCCACTCTTGGTCCATACAACACTGTGCACATCATCACCTTCTTCAACACAGCACAACACACTCATTCTCCATCATTGGAGGATGAACCAGAACAGTCCAGGTTTGTTGTTGTCTGGGACAACATAAGTTTGCACCGGGCTGCTCAAGTACAAACTGGTTCACTGAACAACCGCGATTTGTTGTGCTTCACCTCCACCAAACTCTCCATTGCTGTTGACTTCTTATTGCCATGGTGGTGGTCGCCACCCCCCCAGTGCAAATACATTCAGCAGGTGATGGAAGAAGCATGAGGTTATTTTGTCTTTTTTTTCTTTTTTGTTGTTCATGTGTTTACAGTATATACACCATTTGTTGCTGTAGTGTTCATGCAAAACCAAAAAACCCTTCTCCTTGTATTTTACTTTATGGTGTAAATGTACTGAATATGCAAAAATAACTTCAATATTTGTGAATATTCATGTATGTGAGACCTCTGACAGACCTTCACAGCAGACTACAAACTAAACACTCAAACACATGGTAGTAGTGTTTTCCATTTGTCACTTCTGTGTGTAGTCACATATATGAAAGGCTAATCATCTGATATTTGTGTGTAGCGTTTAGATGCAAAAATATGGTTTTGGCAAGTGTTACAAGAGTTTTGGTTGAAGTGTGTGCTTTTTACAAAAGTGTGAGTTGTTTTGCCTGTTGTGTGTGTAGCATTGGCTGCTGTGTGTCAAGGTACAACAAAAGAGCCATAGTCTCAGAAATTATGTCTTAGCGTCTGCAAAAAACTGTAAGTATCCAGTGTTACATGCTTATACTTGTTGACATTCCATAGTAACAAATCTCTTCATATGAAAACTCATAAAAACGGGGCACATCCCAACATGTAGGTTTTGTACTGAGCCAAGCTGAACCCACCGACCTGCTAATGTTCACTGTTCTGTTCCACTTTGCCTAACTCTGTTCTTATGTGTCTCACTATCACAACTGCACAATAATTCTGAGTGTGAAAGCTCACCGACAATGGCTTCCCTCTCCTCTTTGTGTGTGATAACACTATGTCACCACAATACAGACAAATAACAAGAGAGATCAATGTAACTTGCTCAGTGACATTGAATGGCAAGTCACAATCATCTTGGAGCAATTTAGTCCAAGTTTTTTGAATGCCGTATGTAAATGTGCCATATTTTGTCAATTGTGATTTTTACACCCCAATCGAAATTTGTCATCCGCTTTTAACCCATCTGTGCAGTCAGAACACACACACACACACACACACACACACACACACACACACACACACACACACTAGTGAGAGACCTGAGATGAACACAAATATGGTGTTTAGATCTTACAAGTGTCCCTTATTACCAGAACTATCACCAGATGGTGGTGTGATGCCGTTTATGGAGTTAATGGAGTTGCAGTATATGGAGTCACTAATTTAATGTATTTTCACTAAGATCACAGATGTAGTGTTTTCATACGTTCATACGTAACTAGACAGAAGTCAGGAAAAGAAGGCCACATCCACACAGAAATTCACAGATATACATTCATTTGTAGTTTTTAGAGGCATCGGATGGCTTACGAATGTATTTATCTATTTAATTTAATACTGGATTAAAATCTAGTGCATACTGATTACAGTTTTTTGCATTTGCTAAGACACAAAAAGTGGTCCTTATAGCACAATTTCTAAAACAACTAACCCATGTAGCCTATCTATTGACCAGATGTGCCAAACCTTAAGCACATTCTCTGCTTTACACTCATTTAGAAATGCTAAAACACACTTTTTGCAAAACTTTAAACACAGTTCTTCACATAAGACACAACATTCAAAACTGAAAACCATGTGTTTCTTTAGAAAACACTGCTATACAACTGCTACACTCACCTACCAAAATACCATACACAGTTCTTACACGTTACAACACTTCTAGCTAATTTTTACAAATCGTTATCAAAACTTGATCCCTATAAAGAGGCCACAAGTTGCAAATCTTGGTTTGCACTACAATGGAGGCTAATACTTCACAGAGAGGTAGAGGACGAGGAAGAGGACAAGGAAGAGGAAGAACACAAACAACCATCACGGATGAGATCCAGGCCACTTTGGTTGACCATGGAGGCCATCGTGAACATTGTCATATCAAACAACAGTATACCTTTACGACAACTACAACAGCACATCATTACTGACAACATCACTTTCAGCAACATTCAATCAGTGAGCCTATCTGCACTGGGCCGACTCCTGAGAAGACATCAAGTGCATATGAAGCAGCTACACAGGGCACCATTTCAGTGCAACTCTGACAGTGTGAAGGAACTGCACTATGAATATGTGCAAGTATACTCTGCTATCCTCTTTCTTATACTTTACTCCAGTGTCCTGTGCCACACAATGTTGAGTATGATATATGCCCATTTCATTCTGTCATATACAGTACTGTAATACTGTAATGTTTGGTTTCAGAGAGTAATGGAGCTAGATGTTGCAGCAGTGGAACACAAGTTCCTTTATATTGATGAAGCTTCAACCTTGCCAAAACAAGACGCAGAGGAAGAAACGTCATAGGACACCGTGCCATAGTCAGTGTCCCTGCAGCGTGGTGGGAACATCACAATGTGTGCAGCCATTTGCCACAATGGTGTTGTCCATCATCATGCTACTTTTGGTCCTTACAACACTGCTCACATCATCACCTTTCTCAACACACTACACAACAACTCATTCCACATCACCAGGGAGATGGACAAGAACAGAATAGGTACGTTGTCATCTGGGACAACGTAAGTTTCCACCGTGCTACACAAGTATGACAATGGTTCACTGAACATCCACAGTTTGATGTGCTTCACCTCCCACCATACTCACCTTTCCTCAACCCTATTGAGGAGTTTTTTTCGGCATGGAGGTGGAAAGTTTATGACCGCCAACCCCACCATCACATACCACTTCTGCAGGTGATGGAGGAAGCTTGTGGGGACATTGATGAGGGTGCATGTCAGGGCTGGATACGTCCCTGACCCCGCTGTCTTACCAAAGAGGACATTACCTGTGATGTTGATGAAATCTTGTGGCCAGACCCAAATACAAGACGAGATGCATCCTACATTTGTCTGCTATTGTACAGTATTTTTGTCCTTTTTGTTTCCATGTGTACTGCTCAAGCAAAAAGTAAATAAACCTTGTAACTATTTTACTTCATGGTGTTTATGAATGTGCATAGAAACCTCTATGTGTGAACTATGGTATACTTTTGGAACAGACTATACACTGAACATTAAAAAACACATGGTAATAGTGTTTTCTATTTATCACATAAGTGTGTAGTCACATATAAGAAAGGCTAATCATCTGATATTTGTGTGTAGCGTTTAGATGCAAAAATATGGTTTTGGCAAGAGTGGCAAGAGTTTTGATTGAAGTGTGTGCTTTTTCCAAAAGTGTGAGATGTTTTGCCTGTTGTGTGTGTAGCATTGGCTTCTGTGTGTTAAGTTTCGACAAAAGAGACACAGTTTCAGAAATTGTGTCTTAGCAACTGCAAAAAACTGTAAGTATGCCATTTCAAATTGAGCCATTTACCTTTGACTTCTTGACTTCTAATTTATCAATGGTCTCTTGTGAAGCATCACCTACTCAGGGCCGGCGTAAGTTGTTGAGCTGGGGAGGGGCCAACGTAAGTTGTTGTGCGGGGGTGGGGGGGTGGGTGGCGAACGTAAGTTGTTTGTTGAGCGGGGGGTGGCGTGTAACGATTGATGAGCGGCGAGGGGGTGCCATGTAGCCCCCCCGTGGTGCTGGCCCTGCACCTACTGTTCATATATATAGAATATAGAATATATACATATATTGACATGGTGATAAATATTTGAGCCTTTAGTGCTTAAGTACATTTGAATGCCAATACTTTTGTACTTTTACTCAAGTAGAGGACTAAAGGCTGTCAGTGTGTTTTTGTAGCACTTACGAGTTTCCGTTTTCTAGCGAACTTTGTTAAGCCTGTTAGAATAATTCAGTTTGTTAGTTTACCTATATGCAAAAGTCTGGAAAAATGCAAAGCATGCCACATAAGTAGTGTAACACTTAGAAAATAAATATATGGTACAGAAGTGGCATGTATATCTCAAACTAAAACCATAATAGTGCCTTAATCTTTCAATAAAACAAACATGACGTAGGCATATTTATAGTACACTGAAGTAGCTTTAAACACTGTTTGTTCCCAGTTTTTCTTCTTTTAGACACTGCACCTGATGCAGTTTTTTGTACAGTGTGATTGTTGCAGTAGTGTAGGTTAGTGATGGGGAATAGCAAGAATAATTTTTAAACAATCAAAAATTATTGGTGTTAAAATGAAGTTTTACTTGTGTTAACAAAACGAAAGCACCAATTCAGCAATTTATTCAGCAATTCAATTCAGGTTTATTCATGATCTGTTTACACAAAGGTTTACACAAAGGTTTACACAAAGCTTATCATTTATGAATTTGTCAAGACCTTGTGAACTCAAAGCAAAAAACTTAACTATAATGGCAGATTTATGATTCAGCAAAGTGTGACTGCAGAAATTCTGTATGTTTTTTTTATTATCATGTAAATGTATTCCAGAGAATTCAGAAGTGCTGACCTAGATCTGGATAATCCAGAGGGATCCAGTATAGATCCCTTATTCTTGAATGAATGAATGAATGTTCGATTTATATAGCGCCTTTCAGAATACCCAAGGCGCTTTACAATTTAACACAGGTACAAGTCACAGACAACAAATCACACACACACCGGCGAGAAGCGGCAGCCAATTGCGCACAGCGTACTCTCTACCGGAAGCCACAGCCCCCTGGGGGACTGAATGGGGTGCAGGAAGGGGGGAGAGGACAGACACTAGTGGCAGAGCACCATCCACCACTGGGCATACAAGCACACACGCACACACACACACACACACACACACACACACACACACACACACACACACTCAGACGCTACTTTTTATTGAACATAGAGACACAGACACACACTCAGGGAGAATTTGTCATGAACTGCCAATTTACCTAACCTCTATGTCTTTGGACTGTGGGAGGAAACCGGAGATCCCGGAGGAAACCCACGCAAACACAGGGAGAACATGGAAACTCCACTCAGATAAGGACTTGAACCCAAGACCCCAGTGCTGAGAAGCAAACATCAGAAGCATTACAGGAGAAAACTCAGTGCTGTTACTGTGCACAGACAGTAAATGAGACATAGACAGTATAACAGTGTTTGTCATGCAGTCAAACATAATGCACTCCTAAACATACCCTATAGGCTAACCATATATTCTCTATAATCCATTTATTTTAAAACTTATCAAAACAAACCTTTGATCTATAGGTTTATAAAATATTTTTCTCTGTCTGATTTCATGAATCATTGTAACATTAGGTTGAAAAGGTCATGTAGGAAACTTGAATAACATAAAATTAGTTGATTCAAACACCTGCAATAGAGGAAAAGACAAGTGGAGACATTAGGAACGTGGACCAGGATCTGGGAGGCAAGACCAAAATCTGAGAAACGGGACCTGAATTTGAGAGGCGGGACCAGGGTACTATCATAGAAGTTTTTTATATGTTACATGAACATATTGATTTCTTTACTTCTGTTTCATTCGACTTTTGATATAAATCAACAAAGCCAGCCATAGTGGTTACATCTTCTTGACAGTTAATTCGTTTTCTTCAGTACACTATAAGACGTGCTCTCCTTCTGCAATTTTTTCCAGGTTTTCAAAGTCTTCTTTCATTTGCATCAGTTTAACAATGCGTTCCTCAAAGCCAGGCTTCTTCCCATTCTCCTCTGTCATAATCAGTAGGTCAAAGTACTCTTTTGCAGACAGGGACCTGGGTTTCAGGGCAATCTCATCCAGCCTCTTAAGACACCCAAAAGACAATTTAACCAAGTCCATCAACTTGGAATAAATATCTTTGTATTCTTTTTCTAGTTTATCCAACATGTCCTGGGTGGACATATATTCTGTTTGTGCCTTCTTGAAGTTATCCCTTAACTCTTGGATGGTCCTTTTTGTTCTTACTGTTTCATATGTCCACATAGCTTTCTCCTTTAAATGGATGGAAAAATGACAGTTTCCAGGGCACATTTGACATTTGCCCCCATCATCAAACAAAGAACAAGTGCTGATGGCATCATCTTCAGGAACTCTGCAGGCGGAGAGGCATGTGAAAAAACACTTGTTGCAGTTCACGACACAGCAATTAACTGTGGTTCTAATTGGATTGACTTCTTCAACCTCTTGTTCAAAGTTCTCATTTTCCTTCATCTTCTCATGCTCATTTTTCAACATGCATTTTTTGCTTTCAATCTCTGCACACTTTGAGAGACCAGCCTTGATCTGAGGTGCCAGGGCCTCCATGGCTTTTGCAAGTCGTTCACGCTCTTCCAAGACTTGTATAGTCATTTTGATATCTCTGCTTTCTATGTCCTCAAGTGCTCTAAAAAATGCCCGCATTTTCTTAAAGTTAGAACCCCAGGTAATCTCATTCTGTTTGGTAGTATCGCTGTAGTTATCTTCGTCATCTGAGTCATCATCAGAATCATCTTCTGTCACATTCTGAGCATACAAAGCTGAGTTGTTGAAACTGAAGTGAGTGGGGAGACCATTTTTATTTGTTTGACAGGGAACCTCAGCTGCTCTGATGGCCTCTAGAGCTGGGATGTCTGCGCCATGTGCAAATGTCACCATAATCATTATATTCTCCGCTATATCTTTGCCAAAGATTGAGAGGATTGAGTCAAATATGTATTTCTGAGTGGGACTGAGGCGGGCAAGAGAAGCTTGAATAACAAAGCAGACAGCATCAATATGCTCAATCCCCAATGGATTACAAAGGAAGTTCTTAATCTGCTCTGTGATCTGTTTGTCATGTTCTATCCCACGGGTATTTCCAAACCCTGGAGTGTCCACAATGGTCAAAGAAAAGGGGACCTGAAAACCTGGTTGGTTATACAGCTCATAAGATGTGACATCACTTGTTTGACTTTCTGCCTGTGATTGATTGGTTACTTCATGGATCAATTTGAAGCGATACTTTTCCTCCCACTTCACACCTAGAATGTAATTGACCATTGCATTGATGAGGGTTGACTTTCCTGAACCAGTAGCACCAAGTAAAAGAACCACTTTGTTTTTTGCTGCTTCCACCTTTTGTCCAAAGACAGAGTAGTTGACACCTTCATTCTGACTATAACGACTTTGGAGGTGCAGAACACGAAAAGTTGGATTGCCTTCTTCCATAACAGAAGATTGCTCCAAGAATGATCTCTTAGGCATTTCAGAAGGAACTACAGTAGTCTCCAAACCAGGGAGACTCAGTCCTGCATTACCACAGTTGGCTGAAACTCTTATTGTGTAAGGAGTGTCATTTTTCAGGCTCTTCACTGTGCATTTGCTCTTTGGGGAGTTCACAGATACCCATGGTTTACCTGTCTTATCCTGTGTGTACTCTATGAGATAATCAATTACTTCAGTTTTCTCTCCAATGGATGTAGGAATGTCCCAAGTTATTGTTACTGCACCTGAATCTGCAAATTTCATTTTGGGAGGTCCAGGAGGGCTACATGGGCGGGTCTTGAAAAATGTCGTTGCATCACTAGCCAGACTGACCCCTGGGCAGCACACAGCCTGGCAACTAAAGCGATATTCTTTATTTGGTTCCAAGTCCTTGATAGTGACCTGAGTGGAATTACTCTCAGTGTTCACTTCAATCCATTCTGAACTTTGGACTGTTTGGTAAAAGACTATGTAGGACTCCACATTATTGATACCATGTGCTGGTTTGTTGATTTCCAGATGAATACGGTCATGTTCAGCATACATGATGGTTGGCACAGGTGGCTTTGAAGGAAGTTCATACTGAGAACTCAGCAGTGCGCCCTTCTCATAAACATGGATTGACAAGGCTACGCTGCCTTTGTTTGGGATTGATGCAATTCCGAATGCAACATTTTCTCTTCCACGGTTGGCCTCCCTGAACTCTATGAACAGACGTACACTCTGCAAAGATTTTGTAGTCATATCACTACAGAACCACTGCTGTGCCTTTGGAGAACTCGGCTCATATGAGATTATTATGTCACGGTTCTCTGATGTTTCTTTAAGATATTTCTCCATGTCAGAAATATGTGACTCTTGCTCTTTTAGAGATGTAAACACAAAAACTACCACATACTCATTAGCTGAGTTAAGAACCTCTTTGATCAAGTAATTACTGGAGGAAAACACAGGGACGTCTTTCATTCTGTTCCGGTATGACCTGAGGACGTTCATCTCATTTTCTCTGTCCATCAAATAGGCAGATATGAGAGAACCCTGAAAGGGAGACCTCTCCACACTGGTCAGTAGAGTCACAAGTTCTTGTTCTTCAGTTCCTCCTCCTCTTATAGACAGAAGAAGCTTACAGAGCTGTTTTTGGAACACCAGTTTATACTCTGAACACATGTCTTTGAACTTCCTGAGCTTGGCTTTGATTTCAGTGAACACATCAGCCATACCATCTTTCATCAATTCCTGGCACTGCATGTCAGTATCATCCAGAGAATCGATGACATGGCGGGCACGTCGCACCAGACCAATACTTATTTCCCTTACCAGTGCTGCAGCTGCTGAGTCCAGCTTTTTCAGGGGATAGAGCCACACACTCATAGGTACAGCCCGTTCTCCATTTACGCCAAGAAGCTTTGGAAGCTTTGAGTAAACCTTCATGGCATCAAGGAAGGACACCGGGTTGTTGTCCAGAGCAAAATCTCCATGGAAGGTACAGTTGAATTTTTCACTCTCTTGTTTTTCAGCCTCAGTCATTTTTAAAGATGCCTCTCCTTCAATTGATATGAGAGGAATCTTCTTGATGCATGCTTGTAGACTTCCTTGTATCTCCTGATGGTTTTCATTTGAGGAAACCTCCTTGTCAAAAACAAAAAACGCCTGAGCACCATACAGAATGCCAGTAACCACATGAGTGGCAGAGCCCTCTTCAAACACATTACAGTGTTTAATGTTCCCAGCTCCGAGATGGTCCATCGTTAGCTGCTCAAAACGTGTAATGGTTTTGTACTGCAGGGTGACTCGAGAATGGTGCGTAGATTTTTTCTTGTTATTTAAGAACTCTGCTGACCCTTTCACACTGACTAACCCACCGAGAAAACTGGCCTCAAGAGAGGCAGTGACATTCAGAGCTGATGACTTCGCTTCACTGGAGTCTGACGTGAAGATTTTAAAGTCGGTGTTTGGCTGTGGCTTCACATTTATGTATTTCTGTAACATTTCCGAATCCCAGAGTGTGATTCCTATATTTAGAAAACAACATGATGCATACAAAAAATTAATAAGCACTAAAAAAATATCATAATTGTATTTCTAATTTTATTGTATAAAATGTGTTTATAAATTATTGCCATAATGTATTGGAGGTCATATTGTCTGCACTAAGTCAGTTTATGACTAATAAAAAAAAAAAAAAGTAAATAAATGTTATAGAATTTGTCATGGAATTGAGTGTCTAACTGGCTTTATATTTATACAGACCACATGTATGTCATGATATTTATCCACAAACATAAATGGAGTATGTAGCTGTGATGCTGGATGCATTAAATGCATAAATTGTTTTTTATTTATCTATACTTTAATAATGATAATAACAAACTATTATTACATTTATGTTTACATTTTAGTGGCCTGTGTTCCAGAGCACTGTAACTTGTACATTTAGAAACCAATAAACAATCCTGAGAAATGGAAATAACCAGATTAGATCTTTTACACATTCTGTCCAGCCATCTAGGATTGTCACTCCCCGCTTCACCTTCCAGGGAAATTCCTGACAACCTAGCTCACCATCCCCTGTTCCTCATGATTCTCAGCCCCGTGACCTCACTGCCCT